>NW_008824413.1:454991-482885 GCF_000699105.1 Pygoscelis adeliae | reverse complement strand
TTGTTTTTCCTCCTTGCAACTTGATCTTTAAGAGAAAAAGTATTCTTTCCCTGTTGGTGATCTTTACTTTTCCCTTCAATTAAAGAGCATGAAAAGAACAGCAAAAGAATTATTCTCACTGTAAAGACGTTTGGTACGTGAAGTGTAGTTCAGAGACTGAAGTTTATTTCCTAGCCCTAGCAATCAGAGCAACAAAGGCCGCAAGAGTCAATAAAACCCAAGACCTAGCTCTAATTTCACTTGCTCCACTTTAACAAAGGTATAACTCTGTCTCCCTTTCTCCCATTCACTTCACTGTTGAAGTAAAAATATTGACTGTGGAAAAAAATTATAGAGAGACTATAAACAAAACTAGCCATTGTAAGGGAAAACAAATGGTTGAGAAATTATTTCTGATGTCATTTTAAATGAGTGAGAAAGTATGAGCTCTGCTGAAGTCAACTAGATAGTCAGATAATCCACAGCACAGAAGACCCTAAGCATATGTGTTTGGCTAAGGATGGGGTAGTAAGTTTGTGTGACACTTGTGGCTAAACAAAATACAAATAAGCTTTACTGTTCCTCTTTCAGTCTTTGAGAGGCAACGAGCCAGTTTCAAAAGACGCAGACAGCTTCATACACTATTTCACACAGATACACTTTCAAAAGATCTCGTGGAGTAACTCCACTGCTGGCTCCCCTGCAAAAGGACAATGACAAACTGTACAAAAACTTCCCTAAAAAGTTATCCAGCAAAAATTTGGCTGGCTTGGGGGGACTGGTTTAGGTGACAGGCATCTCTATTGATATGTGAAGTCTACTGCAATGCTCATTACCCGCTAGGTCTGTAGAGTGGAGGGAAATACATTGGCTTTCAAAGTTTTTGTATTCCAAAGCAAAAACAACATAATTTCTTCTCAGGTAGAACCTCTGGTTTTAAAAGGCTTATTGCTTCACTGTTTCTGAGTCACGCTACTATGAAATGTCTTTCCACATATAGAATTTTCAAAGCATTCATCAAATAAACAATAAGTGTCAGATTTAGTATCCGAGTGAATTGGTTATTCATCAGCGGAGAAGGCTTTTCCAATCAAAACCCTTTGTCCATCTCTTTCTATAATGAGCGTAATGGGCTAGTTTTCCTTCCAGCTCATCCCACTCCCACTTCCTCCTAACCCGTGGCAGAGCTGACTGTAATGCTAGCATGGAGAGCTCTGAAGATGATGACATCTGGGAAAACCTGAAAAGCAGAGGGAGATGGAAATATTTAACAACAGCAGCTGCATCTCATTCAGCTGGCTTGTCAAAATACATCCTGATTGGAATAAATTACATCTCAGCCTCTGAACACTGGAGGGGAAACAAGGTGTTTACAACATAACACCTAGTTGGATCAATTCCAAACTGTGACATATGTCACACAAAGTTGCCTTGATGGAGCTAAGCACAGATTTCTTTCCAAAGTTGAAATCAGCGCATTAGCATTAAAATGTTGGTCTTTATTTTGAATGACAGCATCATCACATTAGCACATAATCAACATAACCTTGTTGAGAAATGCAAGATTGTGTTGATGCAAGAGGGGGATACATCTTGAGGAAAGGTGTTAATACTTCAAAACTGAATAAAGCCTACGGAAAATTATGAAATTCCCCAGGCAAGATACCAGTTACATTTTCCTCAGCTTCTATAAAATGGTCACTCTTTAGGGGAATGGTTTTCGGAAAACAAACAAAACAAACAAACAAAAAGTTAAAATATAAATTCTGCCATTGGTAGTAAAAGCCAGACTCTGGATCCACGTTGCTCCAGTGAAATCCAGCTGCAAGCTTTCAGTGCAAGTTTCTCTTCCCCTCCCCGCAAAGCGACAAGTGAATTTTGTGAATTGTCAAACCAAGACTAAGAGTAGACTGGAAGTTAAAGCCAGAGGCTGCCATGCTACATGAGTTCACCATAATACAGCTCAATGCAGACTTCTTGCATCTTTGTTAGCCATATGTTGGGCCTCTGCTGATTGATCAGAAGAAAGGCAGAGCCCTCCTGAATGTACAACACACAGCTATGCTACATGAACAGAAGGACAGATAGGACCCCCGAGACAAACGGGTCTTACACTTCTCCAACTCTTGTTTTTAGGAGTGTATCAGAGTATGAATCACAGCAAACTTAGAAATGGTCAAGAATAACAATCTCTACACGAGTTGCCTCTGCTTTGCACACAGACCTCAATCATGATCAGCAAAAAAAGTAAATAAATAATTCTTATGTTACAGCATTACAAGCATACATGCTTTTTTTCTTTACTGCAATAAGGATTTAGACAGTATATACTTCAGGTATTTTACAGTCACACTGAGTAGCTGCATCTGCTCCAAGAGAAAAATACCATCTCTAGTGACAGAGAATTTAAAAGTTGGAAAGGAGAGAGAGGAATGTCATGGAGGCTTCATTTCACTAAATTTATAGCACAACACTGTCAAGATTATAGCATTAACCAAAGATGATGTAACAAAACAGAGGATCAGTTCCTAACCCCGAGTTACGGGAACTTATATACATTTAACAAACAACATGAGCCGACATTGAAAAATCATGTTCCTTCTTCCCTATGCCCTCATAAGACATTTATCTGATAATTTTTGGGCCCAAACCAAATTTGCTGGAGCATGTGTACAAAGGTGACATTAAGCAAATGCAAATTAGTAGCACCAAAAAAAAAAAAAAAAGAATTTAGGGAGTTTTTTCTCTTTTAAGTTATTTATCACTTAGCTTTCTAACTGCAGAATTTTAACACTAATGATTATTTGTTCCAGGGTGACAGCCTGCATGCAGTCCAACTTCCTCAGTTTTGAAGGGCAGCTCATGGCTGAGACTGCCATCTTCCAACAGTGCACACCCCAGCTGGCTGCTTTCCCCAATACCATTCCCAACAGATAGTTAAGATTATGTAATAATGAGTGGTTTTGTGCTCACTCAGTGTCCAGGAGGCAGCCTCTGCTAAGCAGGGATAGTTTTGTCATCAGTCCTTTCAATCCCTAGCTCTATTATTGCAGAAATGAAAATTCCTCTCACTTTACCACATCAAATGGCAGGTTATGGCAATTACCCTCCTGTCTCCCCCTCTCCCAGTCTCACTCAGACCAGCTCAGTAGTCAACCTCCCACCCTCTTTTTGGACCCCAAACATTATTAAGAGTACAAGAAGACCCCCTGACCTAACCCTTTTGCTTCACCTTCATCATTGGGTTGCTTGCTTCATTTACAGATAGGCAGCTGAATAAATGTATTGATCTGTCTGCATTTAAGCAGAAAATGACACTGATTGTCACTAAATATACTGAGTGCCTTATGTATGTTTCATTGGAACCACAAGCTCAAATTAGCCTGTCAGAATTTGACTGTACCCTGATGCCAGCCTGTCAAGTGACACAATTAGCTCCAGAGAATAAAGAAAAGGCTTGTCAAAGCCATCAAGGCTTTTCATTTGCTCAAGTCCCATCCCTTTGCTCACTGCCTTTATTAAATCTAAATGCATTTTGTATCTGCAGATAGGTAGATGCTGTCTCTTTGCTCCCTCTTCCTCAACTCCCTCATTACCACCACTTTCTTACTAAAAATCCATCAAATCTATGGAGAGGAAAAGGAAGTAATTTCTTTACAGGTCCCTAAAGTCTAGTTTTCTTACAGTGAAAGGAAATGTTTACCTGTAGATAAAACGTTATCAGTGGCTCAACTTTGCTTTTCTTGCAGAGCACTAAAAAGCATTAGAATAATATTGGATTTAGAGATGAACTGAAAGAGCAGAGACCTCAAGCAGAAGAGCTGTCTTGCTTATATTCCTTTCCCCACCAGTGCATACAGAGGCCCAGCATTTCTTGTTACAGACGTCTCGGAGACCGGCAGAAGAAAAAGTGAAATCAAGCTCAGAATTGCTATCTACTGCCTCAAGGGCACGGCCGTGCCTAACGCAAACTGCAAACTCACTAATCCCAAGCATATCCAAAACTGACTCAGAGGCTGGCAGCTCTGAGCTGCAGTTGGATCTACAAAGCAGACAGCCTGTTCAGACCGCTCCTTAGCAACAGCACTTGCATCTTTTCCCAAGGACCCCTCTCAGCTCCTTCCCAGCTCTCGGCCCCATCCAGCCCTGACTCCACAGCACCTCTTTGTAATAACAAAGACTCTCTCTGTAACTATACCAGCTCATTAGCAAAGAAAAAAAAAAATTTAGAAGGGATGGAATTATATATATCCCCTTAATCAGTATTTTAGTGGTTTTCCTCCTCTGACCATAAGAATATTCATATTTATATAAATATTTAGAAAAAATTAAGAAGTGATACATACATGATCTTTTCCACAAACTAGACTCGGCCATGCTGCTGGTGTTTCACAAGATGAGGAACCACACTCGCTGCTGATCATGGAGCCAAGGGCACCTTATGAAGTGCTTTGGAAGCTGCCCCGAGCTGCCTGGCATCTCCAAGGGGGTAAGAAGCAGATACCTGGGTCCTACTCTTTCCGTGCCAGTGGGATAAAAATCCAGCAATGCTAGTTCCTGTACTGGCCTTGTAGCTTGGCAGATGTTTTCCAGCCCATTACACACCTCACAGAACAGTTTTCCCAAGGATTATGCTCTTATCACTGTATTTGGAATGGTTTCCTTTAAATTTGTCAGCTCCCCTTGAGGCCACCTCCAGCAGAATCTAAGCATTAAAAACTAAACTGATTTCATTAAGAAAATAAAATCAAACTTTTAGCTCCAAGACTGGAAAACAGGTTACAAATAAAACACAGCACCTCACACCAAGATTCAAGATTGTGCTTACAAGAAGATACCTTGCCAGGTCTTAACTCTCATGTCTAAGTTCCTGTGATGCCAGAGTAGGGGTCTTTGCAAAATAATCTAACAGTTGTTTTGAGAACTGCATATCATAAAGAGGTCACACTAACTTACACACTATATGAAGTGCTGGTGCAGGATACTACCTGTCAGCAGAGACCAACCTTCCACTTTAATGGCACAGCAACAGGCGTGGTAACAGCAGCTCATCTAAGCTGACACCGCAAACCTTTAGCCAGTGCTCTTGGCCTCATCCCTTGTGGCTTGGCTTCACCAGGGAGAAGTGGAACGAGTACTCTGGTGAGTCTGGGATCAGTGGCTACCCCAGCTTCCCAATGGCCCCTTTGCTGAATCACTGGCTCCACAGCAGTAGAGCGGGACACGTAGCAGTGCTTCCGCTGCCCCAGTTTGGTAGCTCAGCATGCCAGCATGGGCCCACAGTCCTCAGCAAGTCCTCGCTGGCCTGGCAAGGATAGATAGCAGAATGAAAGGTACTACAGATCCACATATAGATCATAGACAGCTTTGGGGATCCAGGAAGAAAGCTGAGAAAGAACCAAGTCACCTTCTCAGCTATCCTCTGGTTCTGTGACCAGAAGGAGGTGGGAAAGCTGGCACTGAACTGCTCACTTTGCATTTCAAAGGACCACCTGATCGCACGGGAGTTTTACTCAGAGTCTAGAGAGTTTCCATCCCCTCCAAGTTCTGACACAAAATACTGCCAAGAGCAACCAAACGCACATATGGTAAAGAGCTGGTCTCATATTGATGGCCTTTCTTGAGACATCTTGTGTGCTAACCTTTCAAATTAGACAGGTTTTCCTTCTTGTACTTCTGTTTTCTTTTTCTTTTTTTTTTTTTTTTTTTTTTCAGACAAGCCTTCAATACTGGCCTAATAAAAGTGAAGTCTACTCTTGTGGCTGTCACCGTTAAGCTCAGCTCTCCTTACAGGGGATGCTCACACCTCATACCCTTTACACAATTCTCACTTGAATTCCATGCAATGAAATCAGGCTATTTACTTATTTATCAGACAATTTAGCAAGTCATTGTCTGTGATGTTGACAGGCATTGCCTTTGGAATTTCAGTTATGTGAGGTTGCCATTTTGCAGCTATCACACAAGAAGCTTTTATCCATATTCCTCTATCCAATAAATATTATTCATAAAGGTGATGCCTCAGAGGAATCCACCCCATCTAATACGTGTGGATTATTTAATCAAAGGCTTCACCTGAAGGAAGGGAACAAATGAATTGGTGAGGCATCTAGGACTCTTCCCATGCTTCCAAGGTGTCTGCAGGGCAGGAAAAGATAAACAGTGAAGAAACAGAGATGGGAAGGGAAACATTGTGCAATAGTTTCAGAAAGGAATAAAATAGGGGTTTCCAGTATCTTAACACTGCTTTGGGATACTCAGGCTCCTTAATGGTACCACTACTTGACATCAGTGTCTATCAATGAAAGAACGCCCCAGCGTCTGCATGTCACCGAGGGAGGAGGAGGGTATATTAACTGATAAAGCAGCAGTCATCCCCTGGCAGGACTTCTATTCTATTCAGGTGTCATTGTTTTGCACTTGAAATATCTTTTCACCCAAAGCTACAACATCGGGTCTTATTTTGGTAAAGACAAGACTCATAGACGAGACTATGAGAACATGTCATCTAGCTCAATCTATATTTTGTCTATACATTGCCTAGCTTAGAACCAATATTTCTACACTTTAACAGATAACAGTTGCTCAGCTTAAAGGCCTCCCCTTTGGCCTGAATAGCTTAATATGCTGTCAAGTGCAGCATGTCTTTCAGGAACTAAAATTCAAGAGGGCATTAGAAAACTTGCTCCAGTGCACTCTTAAATGCTAGTCAAGCCAAAACAAGCTTCACTGCTTCTCTAGTTATGCATGAAAATGCAGGTCTGAGGGATGCAACATTCTTTAACCCACATAATACCTCCCAAACCCTCTTCTGTCTATTTTTTTGGTGATAAATCATGTTCCTCTGTAACAGAAAACATTTCTCATGACCATTCCTCATGAACCTTACTTCTGAGGTATCTCAGGATCCTCAAGTCTACACCAGGCAGCCTGTTTACTCCGTTGTATGGTTTGTTGAAGCTTCAACCAAGGTCTGCTAAACAAAAAACATCAGTTGCACAGAGTAAGAAACAAAAGAGCATAACTAGTTCACTAACACTTAAATATTAATTAGACAGGACTGGAACACAGAAACATTTAAAATAAATGTTCTTGGTGGTATTACTAAATGTTAAATTTTATGCATACTAAATCATTTTGTAGCCTGATAAAACAGCTTCTTTCTGTGGCCTAGGAGATGCATAATTAATATATTTTTTCTAGCCATCAGTGCTTAATTATTAAAGAGTTTGACTAACATTTAGATGGTAAAAGTGTAAAAGTCCTTTCAAAAAGCCTAACATTTTTGTGAAGAACATGACTGAGATAAGTCATTTTTATTAGAGATTTTTTATTATAATTTATTTTAAAATAGCACATACCAGTCTCTTTAGGCCCTTCTGAAATCTGGGGTAAGGAGAAGGCTTTTTTTTCCCCCCCTTCGTATAGTTCTTGAATATATAACCAAGTATTTTCTTGTTGCACTGACAAACTAGTGCAAGGAAGAACTAAATAAATATGAGAAACTAACTTACAAAATAACTGAAATGTTTATGTTTATGTTGTCTTTGTATTTATATCATCCAAAATTGAGACTTTTAATAATAGTTAACACTTTTCACAACAGATTTCAGTTTATAGACCTATATTCTGTATATTTTATAAATATATCCCATATAAAAGAAATCAAACATAAGTTTATTAAGAGAATAGATAAAGACCACATGAACTTGCAAGGCTGGGAAGGGAACCCAGAGCAGTGCTGCCTGTCTTGACAGGAGGCATGGGAGGATCCTGGATACTCAGCACATGAGGGCAGAAGAAAACTCTGTAGGGCAAGTATTGAACACACAGCTGAGTGACACTACTATTTGCATCACACAGCAAAAGGAAGCCTTCCATCTTTATAACATCTTGGCACACATCTATTTTCAACACCTATCATAGAATCATTTAGGTTGGAAAAGACCTTTAAGATCATCAAGTCCAACCGTTATCCTAACACTACCAAGTCCACCACTAAACCATGTCCCTAAGCACCACATCTACACGTCTTTTAAATACCGCCAGGGATGGTGACTCAACCACTGCCCTGGGCAGCCTGTTCCAATGCTTAACAACCCTTTCAGTGAAGAATTTTTTCCTAATACCCAATCTAAACCTCCCCTGGCACAACTTGAGGCCATTTCCTCTTGTCCTATCGCTTGTTACTTGGTCGAAGAGACCAACACCCACCTCGCTACAACCTCCTTTCAGGTAGTTGTAGAGAGCGATAAGGTCTCCCCTCAGCCTCCTTTTCTCCAGACTATATGAGATTATGTACTCATATAATCAATTTTACAATATCACTGGTGTATCATTGCCTTTTCCGGTTCTTAATATACACTGAAAACAGTGAGCGAAATGAAATTGCTAGATACATAACAACAAGGCAGTGGATGGATGTTCCCCAATAGCTGTGGTACATATTTCTCATCTTGTCTTCACACACCAGCCTGCTGGTTGCACATAACAGCCCATCGTGTGGGCAGCCAAGCAAAGAGAGTATCAGCCTCCAAGCTTTAGGGCCTGAACCCAAGTGAAGGGGTATGTGGGCAAGGGTCTGAAGGCAAGGAGAAACCAGCGTTCAGCATCGCAGCTGATGCCAGCCCATTGGTGGCCCAACCCACAGCAGCCCAGCTCTCATCAAGTTTCTGGTAGGTATTAGGGGAGTTTTAAGGAGAATTACAAGCATGCATTTGAAAGAGCAATGAGGTCGCTTCACAGTGGTGGAGGACAGCATTGGCAGTGCTCACAAGCACCTGCGCAAGCAGGAGACAGCACGAAAATACTTGCCCGAGAGCATAAAAAAATTGGGCTGAAGGCATCTGGCACTTCTGGTTCCAGATGGTTACTGGAGGTGGGAGTCGAGCTTTCAGTGCTGGGATAAAGGATAGTTAGGCCTTAAGAGAAAAGCTATGGCTTATGTTTGACATGATACAAAGAGAAGAACAGAGTAATGAAAAATGATGTGCAGTACAAATGATGATTGCAGCAGCAGTACATAGCTGTATCCTAAATGGAAGGGAAAAAAACTGGATACTTAGAAATAGTTTGAAATAGAAAAGGGAGAGCAATTCAGGGGGGAAAAAGTAGTATTTTTTTCTGGAGAAAGAAGGCTCAAGTTAAATGACTCTATACCCAAGAGTGCAGATTTCAGCATAAAAAGGCAGAGAAACAAAACATAACTCTGCACTAACTTTCTTATCCCAGGCTAAAAGCTGATTCCTCATTTTCCTTGCTCTTAGAAGTATCGCTGCGCCACCATTTCATGAGAGTCCAGTGAGAACCAGCCTGATCTTGAATAAATGCAGCAGGAGCACTGCTGCTTTACAATAGGCTTTTCTGGAGCTTTCCCCCCATACCCTCTGAAGGAATAAAACAAGCTGATAGCGGAATAATGCAATCAAGAGGAATTCATTGCCTTGAAGTTTGGTAAATAAGCAGAAAATATGGACTATGGGGTAATGTACTTTAGAAAAAATGATTGTACGGAAGTAGACTGGAATTTCTTGTGTTAATGAAAATTTTACATACATTGTACTTTACGGATACACTGTTCAAATGCTATACTTCAGGGGACATATCATGATAGGTATGGAGTTCAAAAAACATTAATGAGGATTCTGGTCAAAGCATATGGATTTTGTTAAACATTTTTTTGAATAAATGTGAAAATGCTAACCAGGAAAGTTTAACTCCCATCCAGAGATCAATTAAGTGCCACGTTAACTACAGGCAACTTGTTTCACTGAAAGCAGCGTATGTTCTAAACAGGTAAAAGATCCCGCTGCCTTTGCTCTCCTGAAAAACACCAGTGATGACAACTCATACCAGGAAATTTTTTTTTTTTATCCCCGCCCCCAGTGTCACAGCTGTTTTCTTACCACCCTGCTATACCCTACCTGGCAGTATGGTGCTAGCAGGGGGTGGCTTTGACACCCTTCTGCCCAGGTTTCCCACTGGCAGAACCTTCCCAGGGGTGGCTTGCCCTGTCCTGCATTTCCCTGTGCCAGCACACCCACCTAAGGGAAGTTCTGGGGAGGAAAAAGTAAAATTTCCCCAAAAGGGTGGTGAGGAGAAAAAGCCCAACAACTTCTAAGCAAAATGAAATGTATTTGATATGAACAGTCATACAGGCTGCTCCACTGTTTGGCTGACACCAGAAGTACTTCTGCCTAATAACAATTAGCAGACTAATGAATGCAGCCTATTTAGAAAAAGCCTAGGATAGTAAACACAGGGGGAAAAAAAGTCTACATGCTTTTAGTATAAGTAGCAAAACTATTTTATCCACAAAACTCTAAGGCACTAGTTACCAAATACAAGCTAATAGACGTACAGGGAGTTTCATCTGAAATACAGTTTATAAATACCATTTCACCACTGATGATATGTCTTACACTTCCATAACCACAACCCACATGAATCTCTGATAATAGAAATTTGCAAATCAACTCCCTCAACCTCTTAACTGAAAAGTGTAACACAGCAAAAAGACCTCTTTTAAAAGAAGCTGAAAGCATTCCTCATCATAAGCAATAATGAGAAGGAACAAACAAACAAAAAAAAACACCAAACCAACCAAACAACAAACTAAACCTCAAAGTTTCTACAGAACTGCCAGAAAGTCTTGGAGAATACTCATTGGGTTGTGTGACTCCAGGACAAAATTCACTTGCCATCACAGAAGGTTATACACACAGGAAGACCACTGAAAATACAAAAACAACATCGAAAAAAAAGTAGTAGTATTTAGGTTTCTCCCTAGTACCCATATTATTCAGATGTAGAAGCAAGTAGTCAGCAAGTAAAATCTGAAAGCAGAGGAGGACACTGCCACATTGGAAAAGAGGAAAAAATGAGAGAAATAATCTTAACCTGGGGAAAAAAGAAATACTGATTCAGAGGGATTTCCAATGGAATTTCCCACAGTAAAGCCAGAATCTAATATGATTATTCACCAGAGATCTTTTTTAATTCTTCAGTTAGGCCCACCAAAGTAAGAAAACAGAAGTCTGAAGTAAAATGGCAGGGTTAGGGGTTTTTTTTTGCATTTATCCTTCACGAGCACCCAACAGTGAAAAAAATTCAGACTCTCCTTATAAAAGAACAAAAACAGCATTTAAAAATTAAAATGTTACCTTTAGAAATGCAGAGTTCAGGACTGATGAGCTGAAGTACTCCTTTCTTTCTGAAAGACTCTTTGTATCACATCTGGTTATCACAAACTAACTACTGTCAAGTCAGAAGCATAAAAGAGATGACAAGGGAAATCACAGAAGTGAGTTTTCCAGTGCAAAAGGAAGGTTTCAAACTTGTTGAGCGTGAAATAGAGATTTCATACCTCAGATCAATATAAGGTTGCTCAGAGCATTGA
This sequence comes from Pygoscelis adeliae, assembly GCF_000699105.1. Taxonomy (NCBI): domain Eukaryota; kingdom Metazoa; phylum Chordata; class Aves; order Sphenisciformes; family Spheniscidae; genus Pygoscelis; species Pygoscelis adeliae. The sequence goes on along the minus strand of NW_008824413.1, from coordinate 471,508 downwards.
TACAATTCATTACAAATGCTACTCCATAAAACAAGTCCCTCAAATACATTATTTCACCTTGAGCCTTGTCTTTGAGAAGTTGGTCTCTGTAACCTGTCAGCTTACAACACTGCAAAAAAGTACACAGCCACCTTCTCCGTGTGTGTACTAAAGGTAACAAACTCAGAATTCTTATTTTGTGAGAAATGCTGATGTTCCAGAGTAGATTTCACCACAACTCAAAGCAAAATAAGTATTTCCTATTCTCAGCTATAAAACACATTTTGGATTGTCAATATTTGATATTGTGAAACATTCTAAACAAATTACACATTTCACGATAAGTCAGAAGTAATGCACTACAGAATTTACTATAGCTATCAATGAGTCAGGTTGATTTAATACAGAAGCTAAAATATTTTCCCTGCTAGTTAATAAGGATTGAAACCTCTGCTTCTTCTTGATCAACGTCTCCTGCTTCCATTCTTGTGAAATATTTTGACAGAAGCATTTGATTGTTTCATTACAAATAGGAGAAAATGTGAAAAGGATGGTATTCCATTCATTTCTATGGAGTGGCCTCCTTGATTGTTCAAGCTAGTATTTTAACATCTGAATTATACCTTTGAGTTTCAACTTGCAATAAAATCTTAAAATACAATTAAAACCCAAATATAATATTACTGAAATATCACTAACCACCCAAACTTCCGAGGATAGAAACATGAAATTTCTAGGACTTCACAGACTAGCCTAGACCTAATCCATTCCCTCAAACATGTGCAATATTGTTTTACATTGAGTCCAAGTGCAAAGACCTACAAACCTTAGCAGAGAAACTTCCCACAAAAGCAGGCCAGGAGTTTTCCTTCCAGTCATGACTATGAGGCAAGTCCCCTGATAAGACAGGGTCAACAGCAAACCTGATTTCTGCTTATGCAAACACCAGCCTCTGCAGAATATTAAAGTGATTCTAGAGTAAAACTAAATAATAACTTTAGATATAAAAGCGTGAGCAGTATCCTCTTCGCTCCATTCCTCAGACGTCTTAAAAGTTTTGCACACACGCCCTGTGCAGAGATATCCAAGCCAGCTCAGAGCCTTCTGGCAGGACAGTTATATTTGCTTGATATTCAGCCTACACTTGTCTTCACTTGCAAGAAAACAGCTACCTTGCTTAGGCAGAATACCATTTCAAATAGCTACCAAAGGTCCAGATCCAAACTAAGCTTTAACACCTCTAAGAGCATGAAAATGGTCATTCTCAGTTAAATCAGAGGTCCACCTAGTCCAGTATGTTGTCACTGACAGTGGCCATAAGCAGATGCCTTGGAAGTGGTACAAGAAAAGAGGAAGCACGTATGAATCACAGCATCTCTCATGCCTTCTTACTGCTCACGGTAGGGGAGTGTCCCAGCCACATGTGGTGTCCATGTCACTGACATCCCTCAATGGATGTTTCAATGTCATCCCTTCCAAGAACCTGCCCTTTCTCCCGACCTCCAAGACACTCCGTCATTTAGCTTATCCATACCCTTTTGTTTCCTAAGGATTCATTGCTACAACTGGTTCCACAGCCCAGATTCTTACTAATTTGCCTTGTATTGAAAGGCCAGCATTACTACCTCTCGTAATTGGAACTCATTCAATTAAAACTAAATAACTTGTTAATAAACAGGCTACTGCAAAATACAAGTGAATAAAGGCAGCTACTGAACTAAACAAATGGTAGGCCATAACACGGATATTTCTTTAACACACACCACCCACCCCGGTACCTGCAGTTTTGGACATGAAGACATTTCTGCACTTATGAAAATATATGAGTTAATAATTTTCAAGTTATAAAAGAAACTGTTACATAAAAAGCATTCCTTTGATTTCTTTTTTTTTTTTTTTTTCCTGCCTAAGAAGCAAAAGATAAATTTTAAAAAAAGGGGAAAAATGGAAAGGCTGGTGTGGGGACAAGGTTGGACACTTGGAAAAAAAAAAATCTTTTGTTCAATATGCAAAAAGCAAACCTCAAGAGTTCTCCAATCCTCAGTATACTGGTTGACAAAAAGGTCTGTAGCTCATAACACAACAAACCAAGCCAACAGTTTTTGTATAATACCCCCTTTTTCTCAGCAGCCATTTTGACACCAGATTCCGCAAGAATTTTTGTCTCCATCTGGACGGGACTGGACCTTTCCACACTTCCATGACATCCTCGCCACACCAAAGGTCCGGAGCCTCCAGGCCTGGAGCTGGCTGGGGTACACACTCAGATTCAGCCCTCGCAGCAGATCAGGGCTTAGATGTAAGCTCCAGTCTTCTCCGCTAAAATCCACATACAACGCATCAAATGAGAAGGAGAACATCTTGGCTGCAGCTGCTAGTACAGTAGAGGCAAGAGTTGTAAGATGTCTTGGGAAACTTTTTCCCTCAGATAAAATTATTTTCTGATATTATATCATTTTTAAGGGTTTAATACTACTGAAGATGTGATTAAGATTAAAGCAACATCCTTCTGAATTCGTGCAGTCATTTGTATAATCATTTCCAATGGGGAAAATAATACCGCCTTGAACCTCCACTTGTACAAAAATGCAATTAAATTACACCGGAGGGGGCAGGGGCGGGCTATGGCTATGAACCATCTTGGCAAAGAAACAGGTATTTCAGCACACATTATAATGAAATATCACCTTCTTTTTCTTACACTTAACTTAGTTTTCCAGATACATGCACACAGGTATTGGAAGGGGAATTTTCTGCCTCAGTTTTTCCACTAATACAAAGCCTGACTCCACAAGTCTCAGCCATGTGGATAGTTCTTATTAAAAACATTCATGTGAGGAAGGAGGTAAAGTATCGGCTCTGCTTAGTGCTTTACTTAATTAATTGTACTTTATAAGTATCTACAGTATGGGTGCTAATCACCTATTGAACTCAGCAGAGCCATGTTTTTGCCAGCAAAAAGAATAGACCAAAGAAATAATTAAAGTGTGTAAGCTAACACATTTTTCAAATACACTGACTATTCCTAGCACTGGGCATACAGATCCTCAGTGAATATTCAGGATTTTCTCAGGTTTTACATGTCCAACAGCATGGTCCTTCCCTTTAATTTAGCTTCTCTGGCCCTTACAAAACCATTTGTAGGTGGCTTTCATACTTTCTGTCAGGGTCTCCTGCTGTTGTTAATGGTTTTTTTTTAATTGATTAAAAATGCTTTCAACCATACCCATTTCTGGTCAAGTATGTCCATGCAGTAGTAAGAAGCCTTCCCAAGGGAGGTCAATGCCTACCACAGCATTTTCCCTTTGAGGCTTTTGTGTTCCCCTCCTTAAGTGACCTCACTTATCTCTTTCTCCCTCGTCACTATACAAGTGTGATTTACTGCAACCAGTATGAAAACTATGCTTTGGGACCTCTAATAGCAGGCTATGCCACCTGTGACATGAAATAGAGACACTTCGAAACCATTACTGCTAGTTGAATTAGTCTTTCCTTTCATTTTGAGCTTCGTTTTCAGCAAATGTAATCATCCACCCCAGGCTTCAGAACATTAACTTCTCTGACTTGCATTTTCAATATTAAAAATCCCCATCAAGTTTAAAGATGAGTATGGGAAAGAACTGAAAAAAAGATTTTAATTGTTCTCACTCCCAGGTCAATAGTAAGGACCGCTAAGGGCAGGGATACAAGGAGAGAACAGGAAAAATGGCCCTGGCTTGTGAATGGTACCTTAGACCAGCAGTCTGGAGTATAATAGTCCAAATACTATTTGGTAATTGCTCTGCCTGTGGAGCCTCATTTCTTTTTCTTTTTTTTTTTGCCCCCATAATACCTTTAAACTAGCAACCGAATAAACATCACACAGTATTGCTACTCAGGAGCTAGGTCAATTCTACTACGTGCTACTTAGTTCAATGACATAGAAAGGCATAAGCTGTTTGCCCTTAAGCTGCTAAAGCGCGCAGGCATACACAAGTGATCGCCATTTCAGTTCTGACACTTCTCTTTATGCTAGACATGGTGAGAACACCACAGTGACATTATTTATAAAGGAAATTTGCAAGTTTTTAATGGAATCCATGGGGTCTGTTTACATATACACTAGAGAATAGACTTTTACCAAGGGGGGGGAATAAAATCCATCAGAAAGCTGAAATTTCCAGTCTGCACCAAAAATGAAATTGTTTTCATGCAGATGTTGCCTGCTGGGAGTTTTAATTAAGTTCCTTAGGGGGTATCCTTAGCAGATAACCGTGCTCCTTGGCCAGACTGCCTCAGTTCCCAGCATGCCCTGCCATTTCCACACTTAACAAGTATATGACCTTCATGAAACGTGTGATCCTACTCCTGTTGGGAATGTCCATACTGGAGAAAAGTGAATGAGAAATAAAATTACAGCTTTCTGGCACATCATTGCTGGATAGCCAAATAGAAACGTTCTAGCTGACAACATGCATTTTGAGGAGTATTTTCTTTTTTCCAGAGAAAGTTTGAAGTTTTCTCCTGAGAGCAGACATTTTTCACTCAATTACTCAACAAGTAATTGAGTCAAAAACAATTTTTCAAAATAAAGAATTTACTGAGGTCTAAAACACACACAAAATAAAATTTGCCTCTCCTAGAGAGCATCCCTGGGTTTTGTAACAACATAGGTAGGTTGGGGGGAGGAGTGGAAGGAAATCAATCAGCTGGTTGTTAGGTCTCAGGAAAAAAAGAAAAAACAAGATTACCTCAGTGCAGACTGCTGGTATAATGCTTGGACACCACTAAAGTCCTACTTAAAACTTCAGCATCAGTTTTGAGTGTATAGTGGTCCTCTTCAGATGGGTGAAGATTACCCTCAATTGAGATAATAATAGCAATCAAAATACCTGCACCTGTATTATCTCTCATGGTTATAGCACTATCACTTTTCTTTCCCCCACGGCCCTGTGGCCTCATCATACAATTTAGTATCAGGTGGTAAAGATGTTTGTTGTAATTAACTACATTGGAGGCCTACTTTCAAAAGTGTCCGAAACAGAATTTTGCCTAGTTTTATATGCCACTGCAAATACTTCGTCTGATTCTAGATGCAACAGCAGCTTTTGTTCAGCCATCTATACAATACAAAAATGACAATTAGTTGAAACAAATACATGAATGTTACCATAACAAAACATAATTTTATCCTAGTTCCAGGCTTCAGTTCTGGGGGAAGTTAGTTCAAGAGAGCAACTAATTTGCTTAAACTTTCTTATACAAATGTAGGTGAGATGTAAACTAATTCCTTCTTTCTGACAATAATTTTCAGCTGTAGGTTTATTGTCTTCCCCCCCCCACCCAGTAGTTTCCAGCAGGCTGATCTTCTCATTCCTTTGTTTCACAAAGTCAGTCTGTGAGACTGCAGGTAAAAATTCTGTTTGGGGAATGCATTTTTATCATTTCTCAATAAATACTTTATGCATCTTATTCCACATTCAGCAGTACTCTGGTCACAGGTGTTAATAACGAAAAGTCCGCAATTATGGATAGCAGCTGGTTGCTTAGGCTTTACAGCCTTAGAAATTCTCCCTGTGGTTGTCCCAAGATGACATAAATATGCTGTAAGTGCCCTTATATTAAAATATACTTTGACTTCGCAGCAAAGAGCAACATTTGTTAAGATAACAGTGTGGATATATTTCAAATAATATAAGGTGTCTTTCAAGTTCACACAGAATTATGGTGAAACACAACACACGCACACTAAGAAATAAATTATTTTGTATATTTAACAATGGCAGTATATTGTTTAATTACCCTTCACCTCTGTGCATGCACACACTTCAGACAAATATACAGAAACTTGGCCATCCAAGACAGAGAAACTCTGCACTGCGTATTTTTTTTTCTCCTGGAAGGGTTAATCAACCTAATTTGCATGCGCAATATCAAATATCCATACCACCATAGTACACAGCTTTCATAGGTAAAAAAATATCTAAAGCAATAGGATAATTCTTGCAGAAAATCCTCTTTCTTAGAGCACAGCGACATGCCCTTGCTAACCCAGTTAGAGCAGTTATAGTAGCAATACCACTGTTTGCGATTTACATGTTCCCCAATCTGGTTTTTTGCAAGGTGAAAGAGTTTAAAATAGCAATGATGAAGCCTCCAAAATGGTAAGATCAGAAGGAAATATGGTGGTTATCTACATTTTTCGGTTGCAGAGATAAAAATAATCCACCAAGTTAATTGTGTCCACATCATACTAAGCAACCTCGTTATATCAAAGTGATCTTGGGCATGAAGTACCTTGACTGCTACTGTCTAGGCCTGGGCCACGCTGGTATTTTAGTTTTCTGAGTGATGAAACAGTTTAGCTTAACTCAGATTGCAAGGATCAACCTAGTTACATAGCCTGAAATGCACAAAATAAACAAGATGCTCTAGAGGTTCCTGTAGCCTTACATTTTTCTAAATAGTTTTAAAGTACATTTAATCACATTACTATTATCCAAGTTCTATTTTGCATGCCTATCCTACTATTTTTCCTCCTCTTTTCTTATTATCCACCAGATTATAAGTAACGAAATACAAAGCTAAGGATTCCAGCTCTTTTGCTGAAACCTCGAAGCATAGTACCTGACAGCACACACTGCTGCTTCAGCAGCTCTGCAGCCTCAGGGAATTACCAATCCACACTTGAATGCCAAAGGTGCCATTTAGGCAAACTAGTAGGTGTCTACATAGAAGAGAGTAACCAAAAGTTCTCAATAATCCACTTAGGTACTTAGGACACTAGAATTTTCTAGAAATTCAAGCAAAAACTGAAACTGTGCTACACTGCAAGCTGACAGCACCACCACCTTGCATAAAGCAGATGCCTAACTGCTTACACCAGGAACTCACAAAATAGGTGTGCACACACCTGAGAAACACAACCCAACAGGCGTACGAAACACACTGAGAGATGCACGGGGAAGCACCCTGGGTAGTACCCACCTGTTGTCTAAAAGGAGTTTGGCAATTACAGGCTAGGGTGAGGAAGTTGGAGGCTAAGTGTAAGCTCCCTCCTCTGCCTGGGCAGAGCTGCACCATGCACAGCACAGGAGCATGTCCTAGCCATGGCAGTACTCTCTCCTGCATGTGCTGCTCCTCTTTGATGAGATACGGAAATGTTCACCAAGTGTGGGAGAGAAGACTAAATAACTGATCACTGAGACACTCAGCTGGGAATTGAGACACTTGCGTTCTGGTCTTCACACCCCAAAAATATTTCAGTATTATACCCAAAGTGGAACAGTCCCAAAAAAGAAAAAAGGAAAAAAAACCACACCAAAACACAACAAAAAAAAATTTTGAAAGCAGTTGAGGCAGAATACCCTATAATCCAGAGCATTCACCTGCAGGGGAAAAAAAGAGTTCAGGTGTATTTACTACCTTATTCAGAGCAGGGATCTGGGGTTCAAAAATCAAACATACTAGTGGTTAGAAGGCCTGTGTTTCCTCTCCTCAACTAAGCAACAAAAGGCAACGTTTAGCAAGACTGACTGCGAAGACACAGGAACTTGTGACAGATATGAAGGGATTCTACTAAATACCTTTGTTTTTACACTGAGACAATACGCAGGTATAGATACAGATGGTAGCTTTATACTTGTGCGCATTTGCATGCTACAGAAATCCGATCTTAGCTTAAAACTTATAAAAACTGTGAATAAAACAACATCTGCAGTTCTCCATTCAGTGGTAGTGTTAGCAGTAGTATATAAGAAAGGTATTGCTCTATCACCACAAACTAAGCTTTATTTCCAAATTGTTAGGTAAACAAATGGCATAGTCAAGGTTTACCAAAATCGCCTTTGCCTTTTCATAAAAGTAGCCAGGAGTTCCTTAATTTCACACACACAGGCAGAAAGCAATCTCTCAGCACCAACCTTTCTCCCAGAAGTGATCTTCTGAGCATCTCTGCAGATGGGAGACTCAAATCAGTCATTTACAGGTCCTAGACAACTACCTAGACCACACAATAACTTTTTAAAAGAGATTATTCTTCCTAAAGATCCAATTCCCTCAATGTTATTCATAACTTCACCTTGAAACACTTATTAAAAAAGTATTACCTGCTCCACTGTAACCAACAGCCCAGACTAGAACTGGGAGGCTACTTTAGGAGGCTCCGGGGCTGTTAGGCAGCCCACAGGGCATCACTTGGTTGCCCAGGGAGGACTGTGGCAGCTCAGCAGCTGCCAAAGGATGCAAACAGCTCATGGCAGACAAGGAAACACCAAGGAAGTCACTAAGCTAGATGAGACATGGCAGGCACATACAGAAATCCTCAAAAAGGCTACCCGCCAGGAATGCTATGAACAAGCCAAAAACAATACCCTGTGGCCTATAAAGATTCCCCCTCCCACACACATTCCTGCCCCATAGCCAAAGGAAGCTAGGAGCTGCTGTCTTCTAAAACAAAATAAGAACAGGATACACAGGAAAGACCTCTTCTCGAAACCCATAGCCTTGCAGAACTCCAGTACAGAGCTACAATTCAGCCCAAGTAGGTTTGAACCCCTGTACATCAAACTGGGTACAACACACATAACTATAAAATGGTGCAGCGCCACCTCCCCTCATCATCACTGAAAAGGTCCACAGAAGCCACCACCAAAGCACTTTGAGTACTTAAAAACAAATCCCAAAGAGAAAAAACAGGTTTGCCTACCTTTTGCAAACAGCTTCTGACATCCCTGTAAGGTGAAGGCTTCTCATTTACTGTTCTGCTTACACCACTTGCTGCCACCCTTCTTGCCATTATGCAGACTGAAGCACACCACACCTTATCTGCATGGGGTTTCCTTTTCTAACTTGTTTCTTCCCATCCCCATTACCTTTATAACATCTCTAATTAAAATCTCAGCAATTCTTTGGCACCTGAATAATAGCTAGCTCACAAAGATTCCAGAACATTTTTGGATCCTTATTTAGATTTGAGTTTGTCTCCCCACTCCCACCTTCACTTAAGAAAAATAAGAGAGACAGGCTTATGCATGAATACTCGTTTTAAAACAGTGGACCATACAAGTGTACCTATTCTATATAAAAGCCTACCTCTTCCAAAAAGCAACTTTCTACCTTGAATTTATATTGCTTCAGCAAGCTATGGATATTCTCGTTAGTGCATCTTGCTCTTGACAACTGCACATTTTCCTCATTATATTTGTTGTGGGATTAGCATACCCCCTGAACAAAGTTGTTCCCCAGCTTGGTCCTGTCTCATAACAAGATCACATCTACCAGACATACTTCCAGGGGAAGCATTATTACAACCTTAAATATATGCTATGCAGGCTTAATACTAGGAAACACTGACAGCAATCACACAACTCTTCCACTGTGCAACCCTCTTCCCCAGGTACTAGTGCCCTTTTATCTGACACAGCTGCAGCTTCTCTGAAGGAAACTCTTCTGGAGCAGACCCAGCCCATGGGCCAGCTAGAGGCACAGGCAGCCCCAGCAAGCAAGCGGAATAATAGACTACCTGTGTGACCCCTGAAATAGGGAGGAGGGGCAGAGCAAGCAGAAAGTGTGTGAGGGTAGAAGCAAATGTCTGCATGGAGGAAGGGTGGCTTGTGGGTATCAGGAGGGGCTGTAGAGCAAAGGTTTAAACCTCAAGTATCTGGAAGGGAGAAAAGGGGGAGGACAAGCTAGGAGAAGAGAAGAAGGGAGGAGGAGACTTAACTCACAGACCTCAAAGGTCGCATTAAACCATGTGAATTCTATCCACTGCTTCCTAAAAGCTATATTACCTACCTTTATATACTCAACCTTTCAAAAAATATCACTAGCTGCTCCCCCACCCAGCCCTCTGGCACTACACTAATCCTTTCCATACCCACCTATAGGTCCTGAAATGTCCAGACTGCTCCCAGCTGTTGTCCTTATGCCAGGATGTCCTGAACTGGCTCTATTCCACAGGATCCTGAAGAACACACAGCAGTATTTCCTAGTCCTACCTAGTATTTCGTAGTCAAGATGTTGGCCAAAAATATTGTGCTTTATGAAAACAAGCAAAGAGATAAGGATGAAGGAGATTTTAGACACTTGAATCTGCTCCTAATTAGATAGATGGTGCAACGTAGACATTAACAAGTGCAAGTGCATCACTTTGTTCACATCATCAAACAGCTGGTGGTAACTTAATAACTAGGTTTTCACTGCATACACAGGCAGCTTTACATGTTCTGTTCTAAATTCACTTAGGTAACTGACTAATTTCATCATATGTTTGGGTTCTTTTTTTTCGTTAACAGAACTAAATGTTAATTACAATATCTTAGTACTACTACCCACTTCTTGCATTTTTTTTACTTGAAAAAATAAAAGAAATTGAATACACCAACTGTTCTAGGTTAAATAATTTAATCACTTTGGACAACGACTTAATTAACTAGAAAAACAACATAGAAGAAATGCATGCCATGCTTTGATTGTATGTCATGTCCAGATTTTGTAATGACTTGAGGTAAGTAACCCATTCCTGGCAGCTAACACTGGGGAATTACTTGCTTATTTGAAGCAATATTGTGCTGGAGTCGTGATCCTATCAAGCAGGTCCCTAGCAGGGGACAGATAGACATTGCAAAGATCTAAGGAGTTGAGCTCACTTGCTTTAAGGTAGTAGAGAATAGTAAGCTTTTTTTGCCTGCTGATGGTAATTTGCCATCCTGAAAATTACCTTTGTTTCCCTTATGAGTGGGAAACAAAGGTTTCCTGAGATAAATGAGCCAAGCAAACCAAGAGAACTGCAGAATTGAAAAACCATCCGTGACATTGTATAGTCATGTATAAGGGCAAGCGCTATCTAACATGAAAGGTGTAAGAAAAACTCTTCCTGGATGGTTACAAAATGGATACGAGTCAATAGTCCTACAGAATGAGCCATCAAAGGAGACTTTCTCCACTTTTTAATGAATCCTGCCCACAAAGGTCTTCCTCGCTCCAAAGCTCTCTCTCTGGGGTTTGTCCCTTTGGAAGCAGATGTTCTTCACGTTTTTCTATGTTCACCTGTTACAATGCAAAATCTGGCAATAACCAGTCTTCTCTCTGCATCATTTGGCCCACGATACTAAACTTGTGAATGAAATCCTAGTACTGCTGGCATGGTGGTGAGAATTTTGCCACTGAAGGAGTTCTGCTTTTATTTAAGACAAACTGTTCTCATGAGTGTTCAGAAGTCTTGGCCTGTTTTATGATTTGAATGATGTTTCACTTAGTGAAGGACACAGTCTTCTCCCGCCCATCATACTGCATGACTGAAACCTCATTTAAAGGTAATTCCCCTTTCAAAGACTGCAAGAAGAAATCAGCCAGACGTGCTCCTAAGAAGACTTCAAGTTGCATTTCAGAAAACTCTTCTAGCTGTCTAACAGTCAGGAAAGTGAAACGCAAGATGAAGCTATAGAAGGTGAGAATCTACTTCACCCTCTATATTTTTAAGATTTTAAGAACAGGTTAGACAGATGTTGGGACTCAGTTAACTTAAGAGCACTCTTCCAGCTCTGCGTTTCTGTGATTCAGGCACCCAACTCACTATCTTGATTAAAAAACTTTGCAAGTTTGAGCTTGCTGGACAAGTACAGTTTGACGTATCGGAATAGAATGGGGTAAGGGAAAAAAATAACCATCTAAGGCTGTGTCATCTTCATCACAGTGCAAATAATGTTGTCTTTCAAGATCATTCTTTTTTCAATATAATTTCTCATTTTATTAATAGAACAGGAATAAAATAATATTTACATGGCATTTATAATTGATTTTGAGAGTGCAGGAGAAAAATACATCTGAGAAGAAAATAACAATTCTGCTACTAAAGAGAAATCTCTCTGTTTAATAAAGGTTCCAACAGTACCTCTTCAAATGCAATTAGGAGGTCTGCTCTCCTGGGACTTAATGAGAGAATTGTTCTATTTTAAGGGTCCTGTGGAAACTTCTACCAAGACCTTGAGTGTTCACTAGTAGAAAACATTAACCATATAGGCAAAAGGGGACCTAATGAAAGACATTTTATAAGAGGTATAAGCATATGCAAAAGAAAAAAACCCTCAAGTTTCCACTCTGCAGTAAGTTGGTATCCTAGAAATAGCATCTGTATTACAAACACTACTATAAACACCATAAGCACAGTAGGAAAGAGGAGTGCCATGTCCATGTCCAAGGTGGCTTTATGTTAGTTCCTTGACTGACCATTAAGGTAAAGAAAACTGTCTAGAATACACAGGATTTACTAACTGTTCATATCCTAAACGACACTCAGTTTTCTGGGGACTGTATCTACTGTGGTTGCACCCATGTTTTAGAACATGGATGGGATTTCTATCTTAGCTCCTTAAACTCTAACACTTGGCTTCAGGCTCTCTTCTGTTCAACTGCTCCCAGTCTGTAACAGATTTCTTGCTTGCAGAATGCATCAGAGCAGTGTCTTTTCTCTTTTAATACTTCATTTCATACCCTCCACTTCAGGTTGTTTATTCTTCCATTCTTACCTTTATCAAAAATCCCCTCCTCAGCTTATCCTCCCTAGCTGGTGTCATGAATCTTGTCTTATGCTTTCCAAGGGTAAGAATAGCTCCTCATCCCCCCCCCCCCCCCCCCAGAAAATGCTCAATTTTGTGCTATTGTTTGTAAATTAAATGTTGGATACCACCAACTTCTCTGAGGGTCAGGCTATTCTGTTCTTACTTGATGCTGTTAGCCAAAAGAGGCTTTTTCCACATACTTCTCTATCATCAGCTTGCAAACTGGCCTATGCAGCTGGGCAGGTGCTGAGATCCCTTTTGGAAACCAAGAGCAATAGATTTGCTGGACACTGAAAAAAAAAAAAAATCCTGCAGTCAATTTAAGGTTCCCTACCCAGAAGAAATAATTGATCTTGGCATTTGCCAGCACCCTAAAATCAACCTAAACTCAAACCAAATTAAGGTAAATGTAAAATAAACCATTTACTGACACCAGCTAAAGAGATAAGAGAGCTACAAAATTTACAGAACAATTTAATAAAAGATGAAAAGAAAGCTTTCTACTTCACTCAGCTCTAAAGGTTCACATGGAACCCACTGTTAGACATTCAGAGCTCAAGTCCCAGCATTTAGTTGCTTAGCACAATCAAAGGAAATAAAATCTTTAAACAGAAGAGGATTTGATTTGGGATTCTCTGCTTTCTGCTTCTCCTCAACCCCTCAGATCTTCTCTTTCAAATCTTCTTTTTCCCGTCACTTCTTCCTTCACAGATGTCCTTTGATCTCCCACCCCCTGGCTGCTCCCATCTGCTTTGGAAACATTGGTGTCCCCTGGGCATGATTAGATGTGATTACCACTTGCCCAAATGGCAAGCAGTCAGCCAGTGACTGCTGGGGTGCTTGACAGACTGCTAGCCCCTTGTAAAGCAAAAGGCCAGTCTGGACAGTTTCATATCCTTACGTGGATATTCTTAATGTTATTAACTTACATTCCTTTATACACAGGTAACCTTGCTAATCATACTTTATACAGTCACCCTGCTGGGATTAATGTTTGCATCATATGACCGGATTTCCTTTGGGAAGAGATATAACAGTAACCAGTCACTTCAGGGTGATATCGGACCTCCGCTGACTGCTCCCTAAGCCAATATTTGAGGTATAATCTGACATATTTTTAAATAATAATGCTGCTTATTACAAAGAGAATTATCATAGTGTACCTACCCATCTGTTCTAATGATTGTCCACCTCAGTGCCAAAATCAGAAAGAACCATCTGGCATTTCTAAATCTTATAGGTTAGTAAGGATGGCTTTCTCCTGAGAGAATGTCCCTAAAACTTGGAAGTTATCAGTACAGTAAGGTACCAAGTTTTCTTTGGCACCACCTTCTCTCTAGGAGAAATAATTCCAGGAACTTCCAATATAGTAACAATAATGACCCATTTTTCACATGGAAGTAAATCCTCCAGTGTCATAGAGTGACTACTGTAATAGTGGTCCTTCTGCCTTTATAATTAATATCACACATAAAGGAGAACTGAGATGACCGTTAAAAAAAACCCATGGAAAATTTTAATTAGCTAGAGCTGAAACGGAAGGAAAGTAATTGTAACAACTAGAAGCTTTCCATTTCCACCATTAGATATATCACTGTTAGGTTGAAAGGGGCTACCAACAATACAGGAAGAAAAACTCTACAATGAAAAATAAAAAAAAAAAAAAGGAAGTTGTAATCAGTCCAACCCGAGTGAATAAATGTATAAGAATCCACAACAGAAAAAAACAGCTCCTCATCCTCTTGGGCATGCCTTATCAACCACCACCATAAAAACATTAGAAAATGGACAGGATTCCGTGCAAGGAAAAATAAAACTAATTGAGGAACCGGAGAGATCAATTTATAATATGAGCATGAGGAACTGATCCAAAAGCCACTGTTGTCGGTGGGAACAAGTCTTAAAAGGAACCACAAAAAGTTACTTGTGCTTTGCTTGCTATCATCCTGTGCTAGCAGCATACACGAATGTTAGAAGCAACCAAAGGTGAGGATAAACATTATCTTTAACTATAAACACCAGCCTGAGCATCTGAAAGCTTTATTGAAATAAAATGTTGGCAAGTTTTGAATGATTCAGAAGAAAAAGAAATGGCAACTTAGTTCATTAAAAACAGTCTCAAAATGTAAATAAACTATGTGGCAGCATGCTTACTGGTTAGACCCGAGTGAAGGACTGGGAGACTGTGAGAACTCTGTTCCCAATTTGCTACATGATCCAGGCCAACTTGTTTAGCTCCTGTTTGGTTATCCATCTGTAACATGGGTGTAAGAAAAGTTATTTCCCAGACGGCAGCATGGTGAAACTTAATTGATGTTTGTAAACTTCTGACAGAGTCCCTGATGAGAGGTGAGCACAAAATAATATTACATTCACCTTCTGGGAGCTCCTACATTTATTTCATAAATGCAATAAAGATAAATTGAGGGTTACAAGAAGAGAATTATTAAAAATCTGCTGTAATAATTAGTGAGTTCAAAATGCACATTCTTGTTCACAGAATACTAATCAGTACTCGTACATGAGTATAGATCAGACTGGGGTAATGGCTGTTTTATATTGTGAGATGAATGCATACATTGTCCCCGGAAGAAAGTTCAAATCACCTTCCCCTGCCCTGATTTCACTGAAATGATCAGAAAGGCTCCAAACAAACAAGGAAAAAAAAAAAAAAAAGGAGAGAGAGATTAACTATGGAATTGGGGACTTTGTGGTGATGATATTTTAAGTTACCCTCATAGAGTACATTCCTGGGCAATCGCAAATTGCAGCAGCTCTTCATTTTCCATCTCTAAAACAGGACATGGGAACTGGCACTGTGGGTCCAAATTCAGAAAGCATGTTCCACAGAATGTTGTCTCCAGTAACGAGCAGCACCATATGTTGCTATATGACATTCCCTTCCTACTCCACAGATTAGATATTACTGAGGGATTCTGGCTTACTTTCAACTCTTTTTCTGTTTTAAACAGTAACTGTTATAATTCTGACTACTCCTGTTACCCACAGAATATCCTATCCTTCTCACGTGTTGGTGACAATGTCATTCTATAGCAGGTTTCCACAGCCAAGTGAAACCTCGGGCAGCAAATCATGGAGACAATACTACTGTCTTTCTCTCTTACTTTTTCATCAGGGCTTATTTAAATGCTCTCTAGTAGCACGGATGGCAGAAGATGGCAGATTCAAACAGAAAGTGGTTCACTAGAAGCTAGGAGACACTGCTAATTCCCCTAATCATCCCTGTTCTTGTACTCTTCCTCAGAAGACAGGATAAAGGGGCTACAGGTCTAAACTAAAATTAAAAAAAAATAGTTTAAAATACATCTTTTAGGACAAGCTGGAATCATGGTCTGAGATGTCTATGTCTAAGACAGGGACAGTAATGCCTCATTCGTGGATCCCATGGGAGTCCAATGCAAGTGAGGTACTGAAATGCTGTGAGACCACAGACACTGCTACAGAATTTGGACTTCATGTGTCTCTCATCTTAGACAGCGGCTTGAGCCAGAAGGAAGGTAGAGGAAGAAGGCTAAGGATATTTTACTTCTGGCAGCTACAGGTTTTTATGGATCTGCATCTAAAACAAGGCAAAAACCTAACAAGTCAGCTCCATGAAGTAACCTCTTCAACTTGATGTCTTGCAATGTCACCTACTACAGTGACAACCTGTCCATGACACTTGATGAAACCACCTTATTGAAAACAAAAGCAAAAAATAACTGAAATAGCCTTTCAGTTTTCCCAAATAAGAAAGAACTTCAAGGAATCCCAAGACCCCTGGGTTGCTGGTTTTTTTCTTTTTGGAAATGATGGGTTTGGTTGTTTCTGGTTTGGTTTGGTTTGGTTTGGTTTGGTTTGGTTTGGTTTGGTTTGGTTTGGTTTGGTTTAAAAAAAAGACTTCTTCCAGGTTGCCAGCAGCAGACTATGTACTTTGGTGTCGTGGTTTAACCCCAGCTGGCAACTGAGCACCACACAGCTGCTCGCTTACTCCCCCCC
>NW_008824413.1:416287-453678 GCF_000699105.1 Pygoscelis adeliae | reverse complement strand
TCACCCATTGCTCTCAGTGTGGTCTTTAACAGTCCGTTGTATCATTCAATTTTCCTGGAGGCTGGTGCATGATAGGGGATGTGATACACCCACTCAATGTCATGCTCCTTGGCCCAGGTGTCTAGGAGGTTGTTTTGGAAATGAGTCCCATTGTCTGACTCAATTCTTTGGGGGGTGCCATGTCGCCATAAGACTTGCTTTTTAAGGCCCAGGATAGTGTTCCGGGCAGTGGCACGGAGCACGGGATATGTCCAGCCATCCATTTTCAACCATCGTCCTCCATACCACAGAGGCTTTAACCGCTTGGCCTGTTTGATTGCAGCACACGTTTCACATTCATGGATAACCTGTGCAGTAGTGTCCGTGGTCAAGTCCACCCCTCGATCACGAGCCCATCTGTATGTTGCATCCCCACAGGGGAGTGCAGAGACCCCCGGCAGCTCTCACAAGGGCAGCTGACGATGCGTGGGCGGGGCCAGGAGTAATGGTGGCAGATTTAAACACAGTGTAACCGCCACCAACTGTCACTCGCAGAGGCGATCAGCTCCGGTGCAGGCACGTCCTGCAGCGGGGCAGCGGATCACAGTGTACGGGGGGGTGTCCTGAGCCAGGGAACCCACAGGGGAGCGCAGAGACCCACCGGAGCCAGCAGCTCTCACCGG
The DNA here is from genome assembly GCF_000699105.1 of Pygoscelis adeliae. Taxonomy (NCBI): domain Eukaryota; kingdom Metazoa; phylum Chordata; class Aves; order Sphenisciformes; family Spheniscidae; genus Pygoscelis; species Pygoscelis adeliae. Next base: position 453,016 of record NW_008824413.1, on the reverse strand, counting down.
GGCGGCTAAATCCAAAACACAGCACTGTACCAGCTAGTAGGAAGAAAATTAACTCTATCCCAGCCAAAACCAGGACACTTGGTTAAACTGGGATGTACAGTCTATGAGTCTCTTGGATTGAGTGGCCCTTCAATGGATACAAATACATCCATTTGACACATTGACATCTCTAGGTTTGTCTTGCTTGCTGTGAAATGTGAATGTTCCCACATCCCCTTTCCATTTGATTACTTATTAAGTTGAAAAAAAAGATTACATTGTCACCAGGTGATCCTGCATGGGCCAAAATAAGATGTTCCTTTAGCATGGCTACATCTATGCAGTTGGTATAATCTGTCTCCTTCCTACTTTTTCTTCACATTCTTTCATAAAGATAAACAGAAACAATCCTCATAGCAAAAGTTTAATTACGGGTATTCACAACAACACCCTTTCCAGTTGAAAGGACTAGTTCTTTTCTTTGATCTGTTTTTTCAGGCTTTCTGCAAAATCAGGCAGATGCTTCCACTTGATCTGAACCCGACTCATGTTTTCAAAAAAATTCTGCAGCCAGTCAGATTTCATAAAATGAAAGCCAAAATTTGGGGATCGTGAAAAGACTCACATAAGCAGTGTTCATATGCCAGTATGTACTACCATAATTCAAGGCCTGATTCAAGACCAGTATACGTATCTTATTTAGAAGATGCAGCTTCGATTTATTTAAATAACTTCCACTTGTGAGTTCTGTCCTGAGAGTTTAGTTAATACCTGCTGGTGCTCCCATAAGGAAAGAAGCCATGACTTTTCCATAAGGAAAGAAGCCAAGCAGTGTCTACTGAAAACTGTATAGAAGAACACAGCTATTTAATATAAATATTACTAGCACTAGACATTTTCTAAAAATGTTATATGAAAATATCTCTTTATGCAGACAGTAGAGCTACCCACAATAATGTATGCAAAAATGAAATCACATTTCTGATTTTGAAATTGCATTATAATACTTGATTCTAAGGTCCAACAGTAGTTTTTCAAGCCTGGATTCCACTTGCACAACTTCAAGATGTTAAGAGTACATTTGAAGTGGTGAGTATTTATCTTCCTTTACTTCATCACCCTTATTTTCTTCTGGATTCTCAGAAACTCATTCTTCATTTTCAGGTAGCAAGACTCCCTCTATTAGCTTCCACACCTTCCTAAAAAACATATAGCATACAACCAACACAATCACTGAGCAGAAACTGAGACCTAAGTCAGTGACAGCCAACACCCCAATGCAAACACAGGCAGCACTGGGGAGTCTTCCCATTATGAGCCATACAAAAGGAACTAAGACCAACTCATCTAACTTCAGGCATCTGAGGTTGCTTATAGTTTGGAAAGATTCATCTCCAGAGGATGATTCATCTTCCCTAGCATCTTGCTAGATGACTGAAATTTGTTGGAATGGATCTAGGCAGAAAGCTACCATCCACCTGCCTGTTCTTCTCAACTGGATGCAGCAGCTCTAGAACATAAAGATATGCTGTTCCTCTCTACATCTTTCTAAGGAACAGAGACCAAGAGAGACACCTTTTCTAGATCTGGTATTATGCACTGAAAGTACAGATGGTTTATATCCATGGCACTGGTCCATAAGGTTTCATAATGCTGAGTGTGGACATCATTGCTTCCACAGCATATCTTGCTTTCCTGTTGCCTTCCTTTCCTGCAGTGACTTAGGTAGGGATCAAATAGAGCTGTTAAGACCTGACAATAAATACAGGGTTTGTTTTTTTTTCCTCATAAATATTTACTCACATTCAAAAGAATGTATTTCATCACATTTTGTAGCTGTTTTCTAGCCACCTTCTACACAGTCCTGAGAGAGACAGTTGACCAATACAAATGAGAACGGAAAGCTAAGTCCAAAAAGAATTTCACTACTTCCACTAGAGCTGTAGGTTCAATCATCTAACCAGGTACACAAATAAAACCATATAACTTAATCCATCTATTTACAGCTTTAAAATAGTGTTCAAACTTTTGTATTTTGAATATTTTTAATTTCTCAAATCAGCATTAAAATTAAGAAGTTTTCCATCAGATAGCTGCTAAGCCTGAAGAAATCACATTTTTGCTGCAGAAACAGTAGAAACTTGGCTAAGTAAATTGTTTGCTGCAATTTTTTTATTTAGCTGCAGACACAGGCTAAATATTTGCCCCAATTCACTGGACAATCTCTTAGCACCTGAGGGAAGTTTCTATTGTAGATATTAAATAAGTATTAATCCATGCTTTGCCTCTAATTAAATGTCATCTAAGTTATCTTATGTGCATTAAGGGCAAAGGATGATACAGTTTTGACTTCAGACAATTAGACGCCCTCCTTTAATTATGCCTCAAGATAGGCTTTGATTCAGAAATCTCACGCTACTGTTAATGTTTCAGTCTCCCTGATCTGTCCTGGAGAAAGAGAATAATCTCAGCTCTAGAAATGTGATTCATAACATTGGGGGGGAGGGGCAGGGGCAGAATTTTGGACATTCACTTTATAAAGCATCTTGTTATGCAAATATCCCAAGACAGTGTGCATCTTTAAAAGGTTTATACATAACCTCTGTTGGAAGCAAAATGTAAGAGTCTTTCTGTTACATTTTTTAAAACATTTAGTGAGAGCACTTCTGTAAGTATCCCAGGGCTGATTACTTTTAATAATTAACATCATACGAATGAGACTAATTAACCTTGTATTCAACTATATCTACTACTAATTACCTTGATGGTTTATTTCTAATAGCTTTTTGGCTGACCAATTATTCCACGTTAATAATGTTCCCAAATTTTAACTTTTCACAAAATACATCCTATTATCCTCTCAGACAGAACTGTACTTCGTTTTCTTCCAAGTTTGGTCTGTCAAATGACATTGACTTTTATCTATTAAGTTCCATACCTGACCTCAGGTCATGCAACTCTCATTTCAAAATCAAAGAAATACCAGACAGTAGGTTCATGCACAGTTCTGTAATTTCTAAGCAGATGCAAGTGTGATCATGTTTTATCATCCTGTTTGCACCTTTCCTGTTGTGCATGTTCTTAGACCATGAGCTATAAATATCTTTTTGAAGGGAAGGATCAAAGGACTCTCCTATTCCTACAGGTCCTTTATGTCATCCTTACCACCTCAGCTACCCTGACTTATGTTCAGTTCCTGAAGGGAACGTAACTATCAGTAACCAACACACTTTCACGTAATTTTGCATATGATTTCGTAATTGCCCATAAATTTCTAGATCTGTTAGCACTCGGCTCCGGCAAAGCAAGTCTTGCAAATTTAAGCAGGAGGCCAGATATACGCCATTGTCTAGTAAGTGCTCTCCATGCTGTTTGTGGGGAGACTGTTTATTTAGCTTTCATGCTTTGCTTTACTGTTGTTCTCTTCCAATTCCTCCCCTCCCCCTCATTAAGCTTAATGAATGCATCCATCCAGGAAATTTTAACAACATGATATACAGTAACTTCATACCATAAAGCAGATTACTTTCCATGTTCACGAAATTATCATATATTAGTGGTCTTAGATCATTAGGTAGTAGCTCCTGAATTGAGAGCTATTCGCACTGCCACCCTCTAACAACAAAAGTCTAACGTAACTGTACATACCACCTTGTGAAATCTAACATTGGCAATTCTCAACTTAATCAAAGAGCCATGAACAGTAAATTAACTGAAGCTTAACCTTGAGATTCCATAGACTCCTAGAATTCATCATTTTTCTATTTTAAGCTAAAAGTTAACTGAAAATCTTTATATCTCATAAGATCTGAGTTCAAGGTTCTTTTTTGCTAAGACTCAAGTCTTCTTTGAAAAAAAATATTTTCTTATTTTCCTAATACAATTTAAAAGTAAAAATTTATGCCTGTGTCAGCAAATAAAACATACCCCCTTTAACACCAAATGTTGGCAATAAGATGAAAATAAAATCATTCTTTTCTATATTAATGGATCTTGTTCTTTGGAGTCTGTAAGTATAATTTTGGATTTTTACCAACAATCTCATAACTGTGCCTGAAAGTGTATAGCTCCCAGACAGACACAACGGGAACCTGCAGCGACTGTTCTGGGCCCTATGGCACAAAACACCACCTGCCATCTAAATTTGAGAAACCGTTCTCTTAGAGAGTGTTGTGTTACAACAACAGGAGACAACTCCATAATGTCTGCCTAATGTCTGAAAACCTAAAAGGCGGACCCAAAACACACTGAGGTCAGTGAGCCTTTCTGTGTGTTGCTCAAGCCTTTTACTAACCTGCGATGTCCACCTCCAGCTGATAGATTAAATCATTTGCATTACACGTGCAGATATAAACTAACAAATTAGGCATGCAGCAAACAGGAATTAAACTGATTGCAGCCTGCCACTACCTGATTTGCCTAGATGCAGTGATTCCTTATACCGATAAATTGTAGGTGCAAAAATGCCTGAGGACAATAGCAAGGCACGTGAGTGAAAAGCTACCTTCTGTTCTGTCAATAAACTAGACTTTTCAGCTATTTTATATATTTTTTCAACTCATATGGAGCCTTAGTTATGGCTCACATTTGCTTAGTTTTTGTAAAACTGTATTGCAGGTATGAAAAGCAAAGCTGTGAGCAGCACTATAAACTCGCAACCAACCTGAAGCTCTGCCACATATGTTGAAACCTATGCCTCTCTGAGTATATGCATTTCATGGCATCAACAGTGGATCAATAAGTAGAGACAGCCTCTCTTCCATGCTGTTTCAGCTTGGATGGCTCCTCATCCAAGGCTTTGGAACATTAAAAACATAGCAAGAAAAAACAGTCTTGCGCTAAACCTAAATACTGAAAGCACCACAGCAACAAATATATTCAGTATTTACTTCTGACAGGCAGCATCAATAACCAAAGCTGCATGCTTTAACTTCCTAAAACATATCTCAAATGCTTGAGATGACCCCATAATCCACCCCTTTCAAAAAAAAAAAAAAAAAATTGTTTATGTGAAACAAGTCTAGGAATCTCAAGCCAGTTCCTGACATAAAAAAATTCTACTTCACAAAGAAGTTACCAAAACCGGCACTAGTGAGCGATATCAGAACAGACAAGGGATTGAATTCCTCCATGTCAGGTGTGAAAAAAACATCAGCAAGACACTGTCAGAAAACTTACAAGGCTTCAACAAGTACCATAATGTGTCCATTCTGTTCCTAAATAAACAACTGAAGCAATCAGAGTTGTTAATAACACTATGCATAATTCCCATTGTTAATTTTTCTTATTTAACACTGGGCCATATTGAAGTCAAATCTATAGTATCTGATTATGACTCCCAGCTGCTACTGTGTGTGGTCTACAACCAGCACTTGAACACTGCTGCTATTAATAATTAATCTGTCTTACTTTGACCTAGCAAGTTGTTGCGACCAGCATCTCCATCACTCTAATACTTTCTGTGTAACCCCACTGACATAGATATTTGAACATTTCAGACTCACCTTTGATTTTCCTGAGTGATTCTCAATTTATCTAAAATTTCTGTGATATTTCCTTCAACTTCCTGTAAAAAAGACATAAATGTTGAGAAACACTGAAATATACTTCAGTACATAAGAAAAAATCTGCAATTGTACATGTCTGATCAGCATTTAAAATACTCCAATACTTTTTACTCCATTAACCTTGACATAAATTATAGTAAGTAGTTCCCGTGTGACAGGAGTTTTAATTTAACACTACATCTCAGGTTACACATGTCTTTGAGTCTGACATAGAGCCTCACTTCCTGCCAGTTCTTGTACCCTGAGGGAAACCCAACAGACAGTAAAACCAGGTCTTACCGTGTAAACAAGAAGGGTGTTCATAGCATTGCTTTTGCTAAACCAATTACTTTGATACAAATGACTTGATTTTGTCTTTCAGCATACATGTCCATTTCTGGCTTTTGGATTGAGCTGCTAGACTGCTCGCATGCGAAGAGCTTTGTACTTCACATTTCACTAACATCTGAAATGATGCCTGCTCTTTCAGCTGCTAACACAGAGCTTCAGACTTCAGAGTGTGCAGCAGAATATCATCTGAACCAAAGATTGTTTTATTCAAACTATTACTCACTTTTCTTCTCTCAAGACATCTGTTAGTCTCTATATTTTACAGAAGTGTTTCCAAGTTCTTCTTGCTGAGCTATTCCATGGATTTTATGTGTTGGAGTTACCTACTACAGGCTCTTTTACCTCATTCCAGTGCCTTCAGTACACTTGGAAGCAGGGAGCTTTTGCAGCTTTGATTTACATATTTAGATCAAAGTACCCTAATAGTGCTCCACGGTAGTTTAAAAAAAAAAAAGGAGGTGGAAATATATCCAGTACCTTTCAACTTTCTAGCTGGCAAAGCACAGCAGGCCTAATCTGGAACTTGCTGAAGCCAAAGAGAAGCTTTCCAGTGATTTGGGATTAGACCTAGTGAAGAAAACTCATGTATAAACTAGTTTGCATTATGCCTGAACCACAGTGGGTTCAAAGGAAATAACTTTTATTTGGCCTTGGAGAAACGTGTTTGATGAGTCGATTTTCATAGTTTCAGCCTGAAAAGGCAGTAACAGATCAGTTAAATTGTCACACAACATTCCAGCAAAAGCAAATGCATCAGACCCACTTATCTTTTTAAAAATGTAATCTGTGTGGGAAAGAACACGTTGTACTTATGTAGCATTATGAAATCGTTTTTAAAAGAATATGGAAATGCACTAGTTTAATTAGATTGCTCTTCTTAAATGATAATGGGCTTGCCTTTTCAAATGAGGGGTTTTAAATGTTGAATTGCTGTTACAAATAGTAATAAAAACTCAGTAAGCCTACACAAGCATTCATTCAGCCAAAGTGTGCTTGGAGGGCCAACTCTCCAATGGCCCGGAGGGGCCACTCCATTTTCCCTCATGGCTACTTAGGGAATATCAGAGGTTTCCGTCCCTTGCTGATGTGGCGGTCTCCTGCTAGAACACCTATACAACATTGCCATCTGCTGACTGTCCTTTTTCATTACAGTACAGACACAGCCCAGCCCCCCCCAAAAAACACTCTAGAAACCAGCAATTTATATTTAAAGACCTTCTGAATATTCATATTTGTTTTAAAAAAGCAAAGAGAGGAACTTCTCAGAGTGGCTATTTTTTCAGAGGACCAGATTTCATATACTCATTTGTTATCATGCTGTGGGAGCATATCTTACAGAGCGTACGCAGGAACATTTCAGAAGGCACATGGAGCCTAAGATCTCCTGTTTGCCAGCAAAAAAAAAGGAAGTTGTCATGACCCATTCATTGCTGCTATTCATTGGTTTAATATCTTGTTAACAGGTAAATTTGTTAATTTAACCATGAGTTCACCTCCTCCCCCAAAGCTTTCTGATGCTGGAGGCCTGCTAATTGCTTTAGAAACAAGTGACAGACTTCTGTCTTGTACTCTTAGGTAGCAGTGCAAAGGGTTGGTTGAAAAATTTGGCAGGAAAAACAATGATTTTAAATATATCATTCAATTTAAAGGCAGTCAAGCATAGTACAAGAACACAATGGCTGTACCTATACCTGAACTGGTGAAGAGAGAAATACAGACTTTGGGCAATTTTTGTGTTATGTGTTTTTCACAGTTTTTTTCAGCTTTCCTGTGACTTTCTGGCAGCTCTGTTTTATTCTCAGTACTATTAATTAATTAATTTGATGTCCTGTCAACAGGTATAACTCTGCTTCAGGGGACAGAAAGTTTGGAGAAATGTTTGACCTTTTAGATGCTTAGCTAAACATAAGCTCTACGTAAAGAACTGCTGTTTGCCCACCATTAAGAGGGACACATTATTCCCTATTCATGCTGACTGTACTTTTAGCATCTATTTAGCTGCATGAAACTACCTCCTCACTTCACACAGCTGGAACACTTATCGGCATAACCAGTGACAAGGACAGGTTAAAAGTGCTTTTATTGAGATCATGTGCTATTTCTAACTGCACAACTGCCAGCAGAAAAGGAATACTGTTTTTAAATGCTGAATGCACTAATCCTGCAGAAATTTGCAAGCATCTAACTTTTATAGTTTAAGTGGTCCTCACACAGGCCACTCTCAGTATGCAAATTTTAGCACATAAACAAATCTCTGCAGGTTCTGTACCTTGGATTGCACAATATTCAATACAAGCCTGTCTCTCACTGTTTGCTTTGTACAACACCATGGCAATGAGAGCTCAACCAATAAAGATGGAGCCTAGCTAATTACAAAAAACCCAAAGGTAATAATATTATTCTGTAAAGAAGTATTCATGTTAATATTTGTAATTTTATAAAAAATCAATTACTTGATATCAACAATCCATCATCAACCTCATTTTCAATCTAGAATTAAACCTGGCCTTCCTGTCTGTGTCTCAAATGTGTTCACAGCTATGGTCATTTATATACCCCAGTGAATAATCTGCAGTAATATTCAGTTATTTAAGCATCTAGAAATGGGATTTCGAAGGGAATCAGGACTGTCCTATCTCTCCCCCTTTGAGGTTACTAGGCATTTCAGTATTCATTTCAAGGGTAGATGATGCTAACTTGGGATACTTGAAAATCCCACCCAGAACCATCCCATTCTCCAGGCCAAGAAATTCAACAGGTTAAAAATAATGAAGCTGTAGCTGTTCAATGTACATTTGATTACAAATCCCCAAACTCATAAAATGAATGCAGAAATAACCCCTATGTCTGTAGACCATCATCTGACACAGCAATGATCAATGTACAAGCCTCCTATTACAGGGTCAGAGGCTGGACACTGTGGTGGTCATCAAAGTGCCCAGACTAGGCACATATGTTCTTAGAGGAGAAAATAAAGACCGCTGAGTGTCAATCTCAGTGCTAAAGGGTCCATCATGGTAGTATCTGGACACCAGTACTTCTCGAGAAACCTTGCTAGGACATGTTTAGAATTAATGATTTCTTGCCTCTATTTCTTTAAGAGTGTTTTCCATGATATCCACTGTCCCAGCATAAACCATTGTTTCTTTCTTCTCAGTCTCTAGTATGTTCATTTCCTCCCCTTTATCGAGAACTTTACACCTCATAGATTCAAGCTGTTCAGAAACAGAAAGCGGTTTTCGTGCTATCCTCTTTGTCTCATGTCTGCTGCATGTTTCTGGAAGTATAAAAATACATGCACAATTTAAAGGACAGAGCTGGAAGTGGAAAGCTAATTGGCATCCATAGTGCTTTCAGTAGGCATACCCAAGTACCAGCTTGAGTTAACCAAGCCAGACCGTACACACCAGGACTACCCACAACATTGCCCCCAGTTCAGCTGGTACACACACCCATTGTACCCCCACTTCATTTCCACTAGTCTGAATATTGGCACACGAGCTATGCCACTCACCTTTCACAGTCACCCCAACCAAGGCCCTTTAGCACTTCATGCAAAAATACGGTCAGGCTCTAGATACAACAGGGACACAACCAAGAGGAAATCACTGCATCCCAGCACAGAGAACAGATGACAGCATGCAAGGAGCCGAATAAACATGCTGTACTCCCTTAGCAGAGTCCAGAAAATGCACTTCAGAATTTTACAGGCCAACTTCACTGCCATCTCACCCACTCACCTCACTAAAACAAGTCAGTAATGTGATCCTACAAGATCCTACATGGCCAGCTCACACTCCTGCCCAGCTAGGGTCTTATTTGAGTCAAAGACTTTTTCAGCTTTTCACAGCTTGTCAGTGAGCTCATCTGCATCCTGTCAGTGTCCATGCTGCTGCAGCCAGAGCTGTTTTATGGGGCCTTGCCAGCTCCTCATCTAGGGAATGAGGGGAGCTACATGCACAGACTAATAGTGCCCCTCACTCCAAGGGTCTGGACTGATACAAACAAACTACTTTTTCTTCCCTGGTGACAGTGCAGCTCAAGGTCATGCTGTTTTATCTGTCTCCCACACCTTGGTTCACCTCTTGGTATTTGTCCGCAAGGGAAGCTATGGAAAGCGGAGCAACCAGAAAAGATACCAGGGTGCAGGGTTACACCTCTGAGGCTCTGCGGTTGCAGAGCAGGCAGAGAGGGGAAGGTAGGAAGGAGGGAAGACACCAGCGAAGGGAGTGTGAACAGGAGGAGGACAAACTGGTCTGTCTCTGCTGTGTGAGAGCTCCTAATGGCGCAGCCTGGCTTGTCTGACTGGTGCAGTGAGCAGGTCAAGAAAATCCTGATGACTCAGGGGCTGCCCTGGAGCTGGGAGGAGATTTCAGAGCCCACAGTAGTTCATTAGCCACATTTGCAACGTACCGACTTTGTGCCATGCTGTCAGATTCAGGACTAGGTCACTGTGTTGGGTAATGACAACGTTTCAACGATTAAAAACTGCCTGTTGTGATCCCAGGACACCTAAAATTCCTACTCTCCAAGCAGCTTGTCACGGGCAGCCAACCCCCTCTGCCTCCCTCTGGTCTGCGGTGCAGTATCAGTGTGCAGTCAATAGGTCCAGTGAAAGCCAACAGCTTTGATGAAAAGTGAGGCAGGCTGGAGGAAGAGAGTGTGAGCCCAACTTGAGTTATGCACTGCCTCATGTGGGAAATTGCCTGACCGTGCTTCCTTCCGCTCCCCGTCCCAGGGGCTAACGGCCACTAGCTTCTCAAAAATCCTGTCCTTCCGTGTGAGTCACTTAAAATGATAAAGAGCATATCCCCACTCTGTGGATCAGGATAGCTACTGGTCCTGGAAGGGCCTTGCAGAAATGCTACCTGGAGAGAAGGAAATAATGCCTTCTCTTTTAGAAAAGATTAAGAAAACATTTTATTCAATTTTAAAAAATAATCAGCTCTCCATTTTTTCCTCTGGGAAAACTGTGAAGTTCTCATTTCCAGTTAACTTGGATTGAACACTTTTTTAATTGCTTAGCACCCCACCTCACCAAAAAAAACAAAAAAAACCAAAAAAATCCCCAACAAATAATATTTGCAGAGCCTTGTTCCCTATAGTGCCAGCACACGTTAGCTCATTTGGCCCAAATTTCTTGGCTTGGGCTTCTAAATACAGCTGTAACACAAAAGAAGAACAGCAACATTTACATCTTTCTGACTTGGATGGTTTGGATTCCTCAATGTGTAATTGAGGAAGGGAGGGAGGGAAAGTTTGAGGTTAACTGAGTAAGCATTTTTAAATTAGTACCTGGTAGGGAGGAGAAGGGGAGAAACATTTACCCATTGTTTAAATGTCTTTTAGCTCATTTTATTCAAAACCATTCCTCAGATATGCCTTGGCCTGGAGACTTCTGGTTGTTTTATTCATTAGTCCTGCGGGAGACCCAGAGCCAATGACTGATTTTATGGGTTTTTTAGTGGTTGGCTGCAAAGCTCTCGAATTCAAAACCTGTACCGTGCTGTAGAAACAAACATTATCAGGGCAGCTGCACTCAGGCATACATTCATAGACGGGAAGACAGTTACACTAGGGAGGAATTTGGGACAGTTTAATTGCCGAGGGGAAAAAAAAAAAGCAGAAGCTGGTTTGATTGTTCAAATGTTGTTCCTATTGAAGGTGTGTTTGTAAAAGTGAGTTAGAGGCCAGTGATAGCTGCCCATGGTGAAGCTAACAACTACCCACAGCCTGGTGCAGGACACTAGGACACCGAGACACTGCGCAGAAAGCAGATTTAGATCTTCCTCTTTCCTCAATGAGGAAATGCAGAAGGCATTTTATATCACCACTTAAACAGCTATTTCCTTTTTTACCACATTATAATTTGCTAACTGGTGTGTTCTCATGCTCTGGAAGAAAACTGTGCTTTGAGTACAGGTTTTCAATAAAGGCATAAAATGCAGGTGTATTACAATCAGACTAGTTATACTATACTCTACCCTGATAGCATTTCACAGGATTTCCCAGTTCATCATCAGTCAGCTTTTCTTTCTGCTCTTCCACAACCTTACAGATTTATGTATTTTATCTTACTCAAAGGTTCTGATCCAGATTCCACTGATCAAAGGCCTTATCCAAAGACACTCCCTTCTTGAGCAGTACATAAATAGACTGTAAACCTCATCACTGTTACTGAACCAAAGTACCCAGCAAGCGTCCAAGAGGCACTGGACTATTGTGTGGATAACTAGAGCATCCAGGACTGATACAGTGAATGCTGAAAAGAAGCTTAGGAAGGGCACGTGAAAGCACGTGACTCAGGGCTTAACCTACTCATGATAAGCATGAAATCCAGTTATCACATTTCTGCCAGCTGAAGGGTTTCATGTACCATCCCCTGAGACATCTTTAACACACCAGAGTGCTGTGACTCTGACAGTGACAGAATCAGTCAGACTCAGAGACGATTTGGCAGTTTCCTAGGTTTCTTCAGCATTAGAAAGTCTCCCACTGACATCTACTGGTTTCAGATAAGGCCAGGAGTGAAAGAAGTATAAGAAAGGTGTTATGCGCCTGATTTCATTAGATGTTAGCATATTTTATTCATACTAACAGGAAAAATCTCAACAGCTGAGGTAATTTTTGGTTGGTTTTCCTTCCGACCCTTTAGAACACCTTATTACCATAATTTGTGCCATATTTCTTTTCTGCTTGACTCAGCACTGTCCTGCACTGCCTCATCTGTAGCGCCATTTCTAATTAATTCTTCAGTCTAGAATAGAACAAAAGAGAACAACAGTTTCACAAATATCTTTTCAAGATCATATACAAAGTTAGATGTGAGTAAATAGTTGTTACATATAATGATGATTATTACACATGTCCAGAGGCCAAATGTTGCTCTAACAGGGCATAGAGCAAATTCAAGCTCACTGAATTACAGCAAAGGGACCCCAGGTCTGAATGCTCAGTGATGCAAAGGAGAGAAGAATTGACTCTCTGTGAGGAGCTAACAGGATTCAAACAATCACCCTCTACTTCATTAAAACTGCAACTTCTTTTTGTAAGAGGGGAAACCTCTTGTTCACTGAATGAAAATACTGAAGCTATTACACATTACTTACACACATAGATATCACAATAACATAAGTGGACAGCTTAGTTCTTTGCATATACTTCAATAGTCTTACTTCCCTTCTCCCTATCAGATCTCAAAAATCCTACCAGATATTCTAACATCTACTAACCAATGTTCTTTTAAAAAATACATCAGTCTTGTATGAAAATCTTTTCCTCTGCCCACCCTTCAAGGATGGTTTCCCTATACACAGAAGGGACTACACATGGTCCATGGCAGGAGGAAAAATTCGGTCTTAGGCTCCCAGTAGCAACTAATGTATGCAAATAACTCAGATTTTCATTGTTAGTTTTCATGCAAAGCTAGAAAGTTGTCATTGGGATAGCGCAAGTTCCTAGACTTCTCTGGAAACAGATTGCTATCCAGAACTGAACAGTCTTATAAGGTATTGGTTTTTTATACCTATAGCTGTCAAATCTCTCAAGAAGATCCTTTAGATCATTCTAGGATGTTTATGATTATTCCCTTTCAGCCCTTTGGCAGAAGACAAAATGTCATATTTTTCCCCTTTACCTCTAAAATATTTATAAAAGCTTGCACAAAAATCAATCTCTGTAGCCTAGATAAAATTTGCATATGCGTGTTCTATAAATATTCCACACTATGCCCCCAATCCATCTTAAATTCATGCCAGTTTGACTTTATCCCATGGTAACACATTATGAATTCTCTGTCTGTAGACAAGTATAGATGTGTAGAGTACTGGGCCACTGTTAATTATCTTTGTTTACACTAGCAGAACTAGTGAACATGAGTCTCCTTCACATTCCAGTATCTTAACTGCAGAATCATCCAAACTACATTTCAAAAGCACAGTGTAAATATTGTAATGTGTACATGCAAAATACAGTGGAAACTACAATTGCAAAGACATAAAAGACCTCTTAAGTCATCTAGTCTAGTTAGAGTAACATTTACAAGAAAAAGGGATGGGTAAGAAGGGGAACCAGCAGCTTAGTGAAAGAGTGACTTCTTAATTCTTCAGGTTCAGACAGTGGAGGGGGCAAGAACAGGAAAGTTGGTAGGTAAGATCTCCTGCTAGGACAGCTTTCAAGCCTAAAGGTTAGAGCTCTAGAGTAAAACAACCATATGGTCAAACACTGAGGGTAGCAAGTCAGATCAGAGCTTGGAGCAACAGTAAGGAGATCTGGAAGCTGTGATATAAAACATCGGGGGCACGCAACAGAGGCATGGAAACACTGGGTCAGTCCAAAGAAGACAAGGAGCCTCAGAAAGTCTGAGAATAAGCTAATCAAAATAAGGAAGTCAAACCAAGTCCTGTCTTAGAGGGCAGGACACAAGCAATTGAAAGCACAGGCTTTGTTGTCTCCATAATGGGGAACAAAGCCAACGTCCCAGTGAAAGCAACACAGTCTGAAATTTAACAGTGCAGGCTGCAGTCTGTGTGGTCAGGAGACTTCTCTGTGATGACATAAGCTTTTTGGTGGGGGTCAATTGGGAATGGCAAAAGAAAGCCTTTTTCCTGCTCATTTCTAAACCATGTCTCCCAGTGTGATTGGTAGAAAAGATGGGGCGGGGGGGCAGAAATCAAAAATAGATATTAAGAAAGGAGAAAGATTTTTGCCTAGAACAGGCTATCCACAGGGTCTGATCCTTTGGCCTTGCCTCCAAGACCTGACATTTTAAAAACTTCAAGAACTCTATTTACTTGTTTCTTCTTTGTCCCATCTACCCAGTTGCTACTAGAGGGGTTGACAGCATTTGCAACACTTACTCTTTGTTTCTTTCCAGAGCAGTACTGGCTTTCTTCATGAGAACTTGTACATCTTTCCTGAGTGCCTCTATTTTTGGAGCCTTTGAAGGCTTTGTTTCCATCCCTTTGACCTGAGCCTTCAGAGCCTATGAGAACGCATGAAAAAGAGTAAAATGTGAAGTCATGTAATTGAATATTTATTTCCTTTGCTACAGGTTCTGGCACCATTTTTAAAATTACATTTTCAGTAAAATTCAGTTCTGATGAAAACTTCTGAATGAGCTGCTTGTGAGACTAAGAGCTAATATGGCCAGACATGAACAAAAAATACCCTATGGCAGGTTTTAGTCACTCGAAGTTCTTTCCATTTGTAAATAGATTAAAGGTTTGTTACAGATAAAAAAGAATATGGATGATTCTCTCTGTGTCACAGCCAGTAAATATGAAGACTCAGACTCATGCAAACCCCTTGCTTTTGGACAATCCTTTCAGGTGTTTTACCATTGAGCGGTGTGTAGTAACACACACCCTAGACAAAGCATTTATGCTGTCAACTGTGCCACATTCATCATTACCTTTCATCTTCATTTCAACAGATTGTCAATATCACACAGGAGCTCCCAGGCTCAATGCTAAAGAAAGTGGATAACTAGGGTGAAATCCTCAGAGCAAATCCAAAGGATTGGCTCTGGATCAATGGAGAACACTGGCCTAAAAAGCTGTCAGGAGCGGAAGGGGCTAGTTTTGAAGTAGGGAAGGTAAAAAGGGGAAGAATACAAAAGGGTCAGATAGAGAAAGGGGCAAGGACTGACAGGTGCAGGCTGGGTTGAAATGGGGTCTTGTGCCATGGGCAGGGTGGGAAGAGGCTCCAGGGGGGCTGGGCAGGGCCAGTCAGGGCCTGACATCTCCTCTGTGCTCCCCTTCTACTTCCATAGTGGAGCACACCTTTCCTGGTGCCTCTTCCTTTTGCCAGAAGTAAGATGTCACTGGTGGGAGAGGCCGGTGGAAGGGGTGTGTGGCACTACTCCTGGCAGCCTGAGGCCAATGCCACCCTCTGTACAGTAGCACTTCTGCAGTAAAGCTGGCACAAAGCCTGATGTGGCCCTACCAAAGAGGAGACAGAAGGACAATAGGTTTGATACTTCGGAAATCCAGCACAGGCTATTCAGCTAATGCTCTGCTTATTCTGTAGCCGTTGCTGTCTCAGATTTCTCTACTGTGGGTTGCTCCTACAGAAACTGTTGTAAGCAATGAAGCAAAGGACGAGCACTAGATTTCCTATGTCAATGATAAGTTCAGGAAGTGCCAATATCTGACTTCAAATACTTAATTTATCTGTAACATCACCAAGGAAAGGAGCTAATATTGACAAGCAAATACTACCTTGTACTGTGTTATAGGCAGAGAGTCCAGAAACATCATGTACAGCTCATACTCACTAAATAAATTGAGAGGAAAAACAACCATCAAAATTGTTTAACACTGTCCAGAGATTACAGATTCTTGTTTCAGTTTGGCTCCAGGAAAATCATACCTTTTGTGCTGTGACAGAAGGTTTACTTCCGCTACCACACATGGGTTTGTTCAAAACCCAGAGGTGACCATTTGGATTTTGACTATGCCAATGTCATTCTCAGCACAGTTCACTTACCCAACTAGCTCCCCTTCCTCAAGGATTTCTTGCTTGTAATGCCTGCCCCCTCTTCCCTTCTCTTGCCTATAAATGCTGGATTTTAGCGAGTAATTATTTTGTCAACAAATATGAAGGACTGGCTTTTTCCCCCCTCAGTTATTACTGAGCCAGTCAATGTAGATTTTCTACATCACTAGCACCACATCACAGTGTACAGAATCAGAGTGCAACTTCATTTTTGCCTATAATGTTTTAGTTGTGTTCCATATGCAAATCACTGTCCTGAGTGCCCAAGAGAATAAACAAACAGATTTGGTCCTCAAATAAAGGTTTTCAAGCGTCATCCTTCAGCATAGTGAAAAATCAAAAGGAAAAAAAGAACAGGAAACTGCCTCATAGGTCAGATAAGAATTATCACTCCTCACGTGTAACTGTCAAAGTGAGAGGTGGAAAAATAATTCACCAGTAGGTTACAGCCTGATTATTTTTTTTTCCCCCAAACATTTTAATGATTTTAGAATTAGGGCTAGAGTTTCAGAAAAAAAGTTAGTGAAGGCTGGGGGTTTGGTTTGTGCGGTTTTTTTAGTAATGCTTTTATCAAAGTGCCTAAGCGGTAGCCAGATGTTTGGCGTCTGTTTGTGTAACTCACACAGTACATTAGGGGAAACCTGGGAAAGAACTCATATGTCTTTCCCAAAAGCTGTCTGCTCTTCTCTGCTGACCATACAGAGACATTTGAAAAAGCGCAAATGTAAGTATTGCATGTGATGCTGCTGTCTTGTAACCTAGGGCACACTGCAGGAAGCAAAAGTCATGGCTTGCTGCTATATGGTTAATTAAAAGGCATAAAGTCACAGTAGGAACACTGGGACACATGCAAGGGCTTGTTGTCTCACCAGTAGGGCCAGAAGCAGAACTGGGAATGCACTAAAGACAAAATCACATGGGTTTTAGAGCCATGCGGTTTAGTTTGCTGGTCAGCTATAAAAAAAAAATTGAGGGAAACACTTAACAAACACACACAGTCACAGCCCTAATTTGAATGAATGAAAGCAGTGACTGAAAACATAGCCTGCTCCTGAACCACTGAATGTAAGCAATTTCCAATTCACCTTTCTCCCCAGTGCTATTTCCTCCAGTCTTGTGGCCTTTGCATCTGCAGATGATTTGCAGAGGTGTGCAATTTCTTGTGATTTCTCCTTTCTCCATTAACATGATGATGCTTATGGATGGAAATGGTGTCAGCTCAAATCACTGAGCAGACTGGAAACCAACTTTCTGTAGAGGCATATCTCTCAACACTTCTATTCTCTGCTCTTGTTTGCTTACCTGTGTACAGTGGGAGAAGGAGCAAAAATGAGGAAGAAACCAGCCATCGCCTTTGAGACCACAGGTGATTAAATAAAAAAAACAAATGATGCTATGAGCCCATGAAGTTTGTTAGGTATGTTTGATCTTAACATGTGAGCAAGGGGGCAGAGAAAAGTCTCCTGAAGAATATAAATCCCCAGGATAATCACTTTCCTCACTGTAGCTAAAAAGGGTTAAATGTCTCAGATGCACTGAGAAAAAAATTGGCAAAGGGCCCTGGGAAATAATGCATTTAAAACAATAGTTAAGGTACATTTAACTTATGTTGTGCTAAAGCTTAGGAATATTTCTTACCTTAATTTCTGTCAGAATATCACCAAATACCAGAGAGCTGTTGCATATATTTTCAAATACTTCCTCAACAACCTGTAGCTGCTTGAAATGGAGGGGATCACAGCCACAGATTTTCTGGAGCTCCTGTGCAATCATCAGAATGAACAGCTACATACCCACATGTGCAGAAGGTATTCTAAAATAGTTACTGTCAGAATGTATTACTTTATTCAAGTTCATGCCATTTCTCCTGACAGTATGCAGTAAGAAATATGAGAATCCAGATCAAGTCTTGGTCATAGCATGAATTCTGTATTTCGATCATCAGTAAGAAGAAAGCTCATATTCAACAAGACAGGATGTACTAATCATTGAAAAGACTAGTAGAAAACAAAGAAGACAGAGATTTGTGTGGCAGAAGACAATTACTACATTACACCTCAACTTAGTGTTGAATATCTTGTTTACATCTTTACAGCCAATCCTTCCATAATTATAAGTTAGTCTGTCTATCTCTACTGACTTCAACAGATCATCTCCAGGTTTGGAAGAAGCAGCCCTTGGAACATGTTGCATCCCTTAAAGCAACTGTTAGCTCAGAGAGACGTAATTAATATATAAATAACCTGAGAAACCCTAGCTAAAGAATACAACAGTTAAAATCTTACACTTATGATCTCATGGTCATATGTAGCAGCTCTGAGTAATAAACCTGGAAGAGAGAAAGGAAGGGTCTCTTAGGCAACCTGTGCTACTTTCTCTGACATGGGAACTTTTTCTCTAGAGTGCTGTTGGCCTCACTTCAAAGTGTTCTATCCCTAAGATTAACTTTTTCACAGCAAGCCTCTCAGGCAGATAATAGACCATGGCAGTTTTTCACTTTGTGAATACCCTTGTTTCAAACCAAGGCTGATATAGAAATTTTGACCGTTTAATCAAAGGGCAAAGATTACCATCACTGCTAGTTAGTACAGCTTTCTGCTAAACTTTACCAGAGTTACACTATCTCACCAAAATTGTACTGATTCAGATTGTTTCTGGGGAAAATGTTTTCTGGGGAAAACTGCTTTAAAAATTACAAGATCAAGCTGTTATCCTGCTATAATACAGCACTTTGCCTCTTCTGTTTTCCCCCACCCCTTCTTCCTTTTACTCTGGCCTCTCAGCCCAGAGTCATAGGAGAAAGGTTGCTGGGGATATTTACCAAAGTGGGAAGTAGCCAACTTTTTTGGCAAGGTGGTTAACTGCATGGCAAATGATACCTCCTAGAATCCAGTGGAGCATGGATTATGCTGCTTCTCCAAGAGTTATACCCAGAAGTAGATGAATTTGTTGCCTTGCTTCCCTCATTTTGCATAACTTTTCTTGAAAAGCTTTGGTAGTTTGTTGGAGGTATACAAGAAAGACCTCTGCTTATTTGCTTGATCATTTCTTTCCCAGTTTCTGGTATACTTAGCACTACTATTGGGATGGCTGTTTCAGTCAAGCCTGACCTCTGTTTCCTCTGTCAGCAGTCATCTCTCCCCGGGTCCTGCAAATACCACTGCTTAATTCTCTGTAAAATGCCCTTAATAAATCAGCTGGCATCTTACAAAGGATGAAAACATGGCCATAAGTACCACAGTGAGGGACAAAGTGCCAAATTACTCTCATCTATATGAAATGCCAGTTCTTCTCCAGCCCACGCTAGCCTAGCCATTTCTTAGTTTACCTACCCCCAACTGCTTTCATTAAGTTCCATCCCTAATTTCTATGAATCCAGAATCTTACTCTCACTTCTGCATTTGGCTCTAAGTGCTGATGAGACTGTTAATGCTTTCCTCAGGGCAGCAACTCAAGCAACACAAGCAACTTCTGCAAGGTTTATGTGCTTGACTCATCAAATTCACTCCCCATCCCACCCATCACAAGAGGCCAGCCAGACTGCAGCAACTGTCTGTGCATAAAGAGAGAGTCTACAGCACACATAGAGAAGGTAGCTTCTTTTACAAATTATCTGAAACGTGCTGCTGGACAAGATTCTGAATATACCATTCCTACAGAGCTGCTGATCAACTGTGATTTTTCCCATACAGATCACTAGCTTGCTGTGTACTTAACACAACATTTCCACATGACAATGGCAGGAAGGGTAAACAGTGGTGTACAGCTTTGGGCTCAAGGTTTTGGAGCACATAGTAGATGTGTCTTATGAGTGCACAACTAATCAAACACATGGGATCATCTCTCTGACAAGAAGAGAGAGGTGATTTTGCTTAAACCCATTCCATTTTCCTGGAACACACATAACCAAACCACCCAGAAAGATAATGCAAAATTTACCTTTCCATCAACTTGGGGACTGTTTTTCTTACCTTAGACAGCTGTCTTTCATGCTGCTCTGGTACTTTGCTCCCTGTGAAATCATTCTGTAACAGTTCATGCTTTGCTATGAAATCCTTCTGGAAATGTAGGAACTTCTTAAACTGTTCAGTTTTAGTTACACCAGCTAAGTATGAAGGTACGAACTGGTATTCCTCGTTGGCAGGGTCCACAACACAGTGTCAGCTGTGGTTTGTTTTTCAACACCATAATCTCTGACACATCTAACTCATCTCTTTTGAGACACACACAAATTCTGTCAGGTCCCTCCTCTACTTTCTTTTTAAGCGCTTTCAACTTTAACATTTCCAGTGGAGTAGAAAAATCTGCTGAGGCACCAACACCAGTCACAGATGACTGTGGACGTCTGTTGTTAGGGCAGGTAGATTCAGCCTGGGCTGGAAGCAGAGGGATGCTGGAACAGAAGTTACCTGAAAATCTTTTAATCTTCCTTGCTCTCTCATTTTCAGCTGGGAATTGATTTCCTTCTGTCATGAAACTAGTTTGTTTCCTGGCAGAGTACCATAGTCCTTGTTTTATTTTCTCTGAAGGCTTATAAATCTTGTTATGATTTAAGTGTCCGGAGGTGTAAAGTTTAACATCTGTTCTGTAGGCCATTTCCACACTATCTAAGAGATGAGCCAGGCTCCTCACTTGACAATTTCTCTCCATAATGAAACAGATTGTTGTAGCACACACTCAAAAGAAAGAGGAAAGACAAGATATGCTTTAAAAGGGGAAAACTTTAAATGACAAAAAACTTTCAACACAGAACAAAACTCTTCCACTTTTAGAGCAGAGTATTTTACACAAACATGGACTACAAAAATATGCTACCTTCCTTCTTATCCATAGCAGTATACAATAAGGTGACCTAGAGACACCCGTGGGTTCCTGCGAAGCTCAGCCTCTGCCTGCACTTCTTGGTAACAGAATCTCTGCCTTTTTTCCCCCAGGTCTCCCCATGAGTTCTGCTGCTTGAGACAACAGCCTTTTCTGCCCATTCATTCATTAACACTAGGCTTAAGGCTGGTCCCTTTCCACTGTATGTCAAATAATCCCTTTTAGAAACTCGCAGTATTCTTATTGGTGTGTTGCTTTGCAAATTTAGTCTTCCTAATTTTAAGACTAACTTTGTTCACTGTCAGATAATTCTTTGTCACCTGCTAATCTTGTGCCAGTTCTTTACTTTCAATAGTTCTTCCCTTGTCATCTATTCTTTGATGTCATTTATAGAGAGAAATCATGGCTCCTCTCAGCCTTCTTCCTCTCTCCCAAGCCTAGTGTATGTTGTTTATGTATAAACATATTTTTGTAAGGTAGGCTCACCATTCTTCTAGTCATCTCAGTAACGATGCTTTGCTCCTTTTATAGTTACACTGAGTCACAGAATGGTTGACATCAAAAGGCACCTCTGGAGATTATCTAGTGCAACCCCCTCTCTCAGAGCAGGGTCAGCTACAGAAGGTTGCTAAGGGCCATATCTAGTTGGGTTTTAAATATCCCCAAGGAGGGAGCCTCCACAACCTCTGTGGGCAACCTGTTCTGATGTTTGACCACCCTCACCATGAAAAAAGTTGTTTCTCATGTTTAAATTGAATTTCCTGCGCTTTCGTTTGTGCCCATTGCCTCCTGCCCTGTCACTGGACACCACTGAGAAGAGCCTGGGTCCATCCTCTTTGCTCCTCCTATCAGGTATTAATACACATCAATAGCACATTGAAGAGAAGACTCAGGGGGTCTTCTCTTCTATTCTGGGCTGAATAGCTCCAGCTCTCTCAGCCTGTCCTCATACATCAGATGCCCCAAGATCTTAACCATTTTCATGGCCCTTCACTGGACTCACTCCAGTATGTCCATGTCTCTCTTGTACTTGGGAGTCCAGAACTGGACCCAATACTCCAGAAGTGTCTCACCAGTGCTGAGCAGAGAGGAAGGATCACCTCCCTTGACCTGCTGACAATGCTCTTTCTAATGCAGCCCAGGATGTGCCTGGCCCTCCCTGCCGCAAGTGTGCAAAAGGTGTTTGAGTTCCTCTGTCCTGAACATGAATGACAGAACCATACACAGCATTTACTCGTGTTCCCATTTTTAAGCGTTGAGCCAGTTTTGAGTGACTGTAAATTAAAAGTACTTTTAGTTCAAAATCAAGTTTACTTATTTGAAAGGAAAAAGAAAAAAAAAAAAAGGAAAAAAATTCTGATGGGATGAGAGTAGCATTTTCTGCCAAACTGTCATGGTGCTTGGATCGACACACTGGATTAGCATGGATCTGACATCACCAGAACAACACTGACAATGACATCCCTGGAGCATATTTACCAAGAAATTATGCCCATACCTACCATTAATATGTCTCAGCCTTAGACCATAGCTCCTTTAGGATGAAGATGGCATAGTGCATTCTGTGTCACCCTCATGACTCAGAAGGCCCACAAACATTGCAGCTGATAACTAGCTGATAATTGTGGTGGTAATGATTTTGTCATCCATTTACCCACCCAGCATTAAATAATGCAGTAAACTCAGGTAACATCAGGATGTTTCGAGGATGATCCTAACACTTGAGAAAAATGGTAGGCTGATTTTCCTAATTTTTCCTGGAAGGTGAGACATTGATTAATTGGGGGCGGGGGGCGGGTAGGGGGTGAGATCACCATCAAAAAATGAAAACTTTTTTGTAACTCATGTTATTATTGTACTCTGGCTCAAAGTGACCTAATAAATGAGTCACTGTTGCACTCTGGTGTATTTAGAAGTATTTAGGCTTATGTACATAGATACTCTGGTCCTGCAGGACCTTGTTTCCCTGCGGGGTGAGGTAATGAAGACCACAGAAGGAGAATTAGGAAGACGAGATTTGTGAGCTGTCTCCAAAGGGACAGGAATTTGGAGGAAAACAATGCAACTCTTTTCAATGCTGCACTGAGACAAAGGACCAGGCAGCAATCAAGGGGCAGGTTGGTGCTTAGGCCAGCTCTCCGTACCTCAGGGAGCTGGACAAGACCTTAAAACAGCTGCACACCCTGGCAGACACCCACACAACGTATGAAAGACACTTGAGCCTGCAGGAGGCCATGCTAGAAGGTCAGGACACAGCCTGACCTCAACATCCCACTCCCCAAACCTAATGGCAGCCCATGAGAAAGCTGATGAGAAAGGCAAGAGTACATTTGCATTGTCAGTGTGTGCCAGGATGCCCAGGTGGCATTTGCTCTCAATGCTAGTAACAAGCAAGGCCAGATTCAATGAGCTAATATTTCCAAGTGGCTGTCATTTTTGTCTCCCTAGTACAGCTTGCTTCAACTCTTCAAGATGGTGACAACCTAATGTGGTTAAAACAGGTTCCTCTTAGCCCCTCCTGCCTCCCCAGCAAAGCGAGCATGCATGTCTACTGTATTAGCAGCACATCAGTGCTTTTCCTGGCAAGCTGACCCTGCCTGATAGAGAACATGGAGGGCTTGTAGCAAGGGGAGGCTCTGACCCAGAGAGCCAGCAGTGCCGTTACAGTGACAACCTATGTCCAGCAGTTCTGAAACAGTGGGACATGTTTCTTTGTGAAGAAACAGTCACGAAGTGAAGAAGGAGTCCCTCCACAGAAACACATGGAAGCACTGCCTCTTCATTTCAAACAGTACAGGAGACTATGAGTTGAATGCATTAACATTAATAGTAAAAGCTAAGAAACGTGGCCACCCCGCTCAATAGGGAAGCAGGCAGAGGAGGCCAAAAATGCCAAAGTGAGCTTTTTCCTTCACTCATCACTGAAAAAGTGAGCAGGAGGCTGGTACAGGTAACATCAGCGAGAGAAGGGTAAATAAATGTAAAAAAACCTAATACCCTGAATGAGCAGATTAGACAGCTTAGGGTAATGTGTTGCTAATTTGGCTGAACCTGATGAACATCTGTCTAGCATATGTGAAAAACTGCCTGAAACAGTCTCAGACACGTTAGCAGTTACTTTCAAGAAGGACATCTGGGGTCTGGTGAGCCACCAACAATGGCAATAGCCCAAGTACAGGGTCTGTGTTTAAAAGAAGTGGGGAAGGGAGAAAGGAGACGAATAAAAGCTCAGCAACTTTACCTTCAACTTCCAAAAAGAAAAAACAACCTGGAAAAAAGTAAACTTGTTCTAAGCACCAGGATGAAAAACAAGGAGCTGAATAACAGCCAGTATGATGGTTTAAGACTGTTAGTGCAGGGGAGAAGCAGTAGCTGTTGCATATTTTGACTTTACTTAGGCTTTTGGCATTGTCTTGCATTCTTATGAGCAAGCAAAACAAAAACAAAAAAAGAAAATCATCTAGATGGAGGTAGGCTAACATGGGTCCAAAATAAAAACAAAAGAAAACTCTGTAAAACTATATTGAAAGAGTAGTTATAAAGGTTCCCGGTCTAAATGGAAGAGGTACCAAGCAGTATTATACACAGATTCATCCTGAATCTGTATCTAATTTTCCAAGAATTTTTGTTTATACTATGGATGATGGAATACACAGTATGCTTGTTAAATTTGCAGATGACATGAAATGGAGAGGGGATGCAGATATTCTTAGAGATAGGATTGGAACTGAAAATGCTTTTGATAAATTGGAAAATTCTGAGAACAGCTGGATGAACTTCAATATGTGCAGAAACAATCAGCTGCCCAGCAACAGCTGGCTCAGTAGAAAATTATTTAGAAAATATCTGGGGAATATGGTGGATAACATGGTCAGCAGAAATCAACAGTGTCAGTATGGTGAGCAAGACAAACGCCATTCTGGGATATACAGGCTAGTGTTTAGCACATAGCAAGTGGGAATACTCCTGTCAGTGGGCCCAGCACAGAAGAGTCTCCAGCCAAATGTTATGCCCAGTTTCAGGCACTGCTCTTCAGGAAAGATTTAGGACAACTGGAGCATTCCAGATGAGAGTGAGTTGAAACCATAAATGAGAAGAAAATTTTTGTGGTGGAAGAATTTAATTTAGCCTGAAGAAGAAACCAAATGAGGGAGATATAGCAGAAAACGTGCTTGTAGCATGACTGTAAAGATTTTAGGAGTTCAGGTATAAAAAAACCATCTCCAGTGTTACAGAGCATGCCTTGCTTTTCCCAGTTTCCAAATGAGCAGCCTGGGATGGCCAAAAGCAGACCCTAACTGCTCTTGCTACCCAGGAAAACAGACTGGGGACTGATAAATGCAGCCAGAAAGTCAAATCCTGACCCGTCAGCCTAGACAGCATGATAACCCACAGAATCCCCTTGCTATTAAGTGGTATTTGAAGCACATATTTAAATGTGATGCAGTCGGATCCTTAATTTACATATCAAGGAGCAATAAATTTAAGTGGAATTGGCTCACTGGACAAAGGACCACTGGGGAGAAGTAGGAGAAAGTGTGAGGATATGGGTAGGTTTTAGGTAGCACAGAGTAAATTTTATAAACTGATATCTAATAAGGCAGAACTATATTATTCCTTCGACAATATGATACAGGGAGCAAAGGGGTGGGGGGAAAGAAACCATTTAATTTTCCCTTCCTGCCACTCCATTCTTATCTCTGTGTCTTTTTTAATTGTCATTTCTAATTCCAGAGCTGTTTAATTGTTCCCATGATTGACTTGTGCTGGAGGGATGGAAATGAGCATGATAATAAGGTCTTGATTTTTTTCATAGAAACGTGCAAGAGAGAGAGCATATTGCAGCATTATGAGTAGAGGAGAAGCAGCAGCAGCTGCTACTGAGAAGGATCTGCCTAGCCGATTATATTCGCGTCTCTTTTCTGTCTTTAAACAGACACAAAACCCTCTTGTGGAGATTACCGTTATTTATTCTAGAAATGTAACAGTAGGCTGGCTAGGTACAGGGCAGAAAAGGAGACTAATTGTGTTTTCCCATTCAGAATATAGCCTGGAATGGCCCTGAAGGAAAGTCTAGAGCTGGCTTAGGATTAAGTTCATACTCAGATGCTGTCCTTTCATTTCCTCTGTGAGCAGATCACGGTAGTCTGAAAATCTCAACACAAAAGCAGCCTTGAGTTCAGTCCTTATTTAAGCTGAAGCTTTAAGGTCTAAGTGGACAGGAGATGAGGCAAAGTACAAGGTAAGGCATGAAGCAAAAGGAAGCAAATTGTCTGTTATAAAATGGTTTTCTTGAACAGTTCAGGAGCAGGAATTCTCTAATTTGTCTCCTTAGTGACTCCGTCAATGAACAGATAGCAAAGGTGAACACCTCGGGGCCTGTTTCCTGCTAGGGGATAGGTCTGCATCCTGTCACTACCATTTCTGGGGATAAGTGGGAAGCTGATAGGAAAGTGAAAGTTTCCAAAGGCACTGGGCAACATGCTGGGCAGCACAGGCCCTTCCCCTTCCAAGACTATCTACCTCCACTGCAAGTAAGAGTAGTCTGCTTCTAAAAACCCATCCCACCATGCCTCTGTAGTCTATAATGAAAGAAAACACTGCTCTGAGGAGGAACTAGGTCTTTGAACATGTCTGCATAGCATAAACACAAGCATAAGAGGGTGGGAAACTACACGCTTAAGAAAAAGTAGGGGATAGAAAAAACAGTCTGAGAGACCTTGACAGGCTGGAGAAATGGGACAACAGAAACCTCTTGAAGGTCAAAAAGAAGTGCAACATCTACAACTGGGATGGCCTAACCCCACATAGCAGTACAGGCTAGGGACAAACTGGATAGGTAGCAGCTTTGCAGAAGGCTACTTGAGGGCTTCTTTTGGGCAAGTTGCACAAGTGAAAGCAGTGTGCCTGCGACGAAGGCAGCTAACATATTAGGCTACATAAGCAAACGCATAGCCAGCAGACAAAAGAAAGTGCTTATTCCCCTCTACTCCGCACTGGCAAGGCCATGCCTGGAACACGGTGTCCGGTCTTGGGCCCTATAGAGCAAGAAAAACATTGACAAACTGGAGAGAGTCCAGCAGAGGAACACCGAGATTGCTGAGAGGCTGGAGCACAGGCCACCCCAGGAGGAACTTCTTTGTATAGCCCAGAGATGAGACCACTAAGGAGAGGCAGGAAAGAAATTGCAGTATCCCACTGCAATGAGTGGTAGAGAAGAAAGAGCCTCTTCTTGGAGGTGCACAGTGAAAGGGCAAAGGGCCACAGCCACATGTTGCAACAAGGGAAAAATAGGTTGGCTATAAGGAAAAAAATCTTCACAGCAAGAATGGCTGAGCACTGAAGCATGTCCCCAGAGAGGCTGTGAAAACTCCTTCCTGCAACTTCACTGGATAAAGTCCTGAGCATCCGATCAAAATTTCTTAGCCCAGCATGGAGGACAGTTGGTCTGGGCAACCTCCAGAGGTCCCTTCCAACTTAACTTTTCCTGTGTTTCCAGGAACGTCTTTAAGCTTGCAAATGAAACACTGTAAAGTCAGGAAATATCCTGATGTGCTTCCCCTCATTCTCTGTCTTGTGAATTCAAGCTGTGCACTGCAGGTGGCAGAGAAGCAACAGAAAAGAGGAAGTCATAGTGCCTGAAGGATGTAAGTGAGGCAAGATCTGTAGGAAGAGGTAACCTCTTTTATTAGACCGACTGATATAGTTAGAAGAACTTGGACGGGATTTCAGGCACGCAAACACTTCTTCAGCCTGAAAATAGAACCAGCCCCACTTCAGCGCTAAACACAGGTTGGAAACAGTTACTCTGAATTTAGCTAGCTATATTTATCAGCTAGATCATCTGAGAAAAAAACCCGCATAATTGGCACTTGTGGAGTGGAAGAGATTTTAACTACATTTTCATGTCTCCTCTCGATATACCTCCTGAGAGAGGCAGAGGAATATTTCTGCCTACAGAACGTGAGGGTGGAAGAGAGGTTTGAAGCGTGACAAAGCAGCTCAGTATGGCTAAGCACGGCTTTCTGGGAGTTGAGGGAACTTGGGCTGCACACTGCGAAACACATACATGAGCCGGAGCCCAGCATGAGGTTTCAGACAAGGTCACTGAGCAGGGGCGGCCCCACAGCATGTGCCACGCCAGTCCTCGCTCGTCGGCACAGACCACACGGGCGATGCTCAGCTTTTCTTGCCGCATGGAAAGTCCACGCATCAGTTGGCAGGCTGGGAGAAGGCCTTGCCCACTGCATCCCTCGTGGCTTCCTCACCGTACACCACATGCCCCACCTGGCCCTTCAGCCATGACTGGCTGACAGGAACCGGCACCTCAGCCCTGAGGTGCTCCCCTGATCCTCCCGCTGCTGACAGGGCCTGGCAGAGGCTTGGGGCCGCACTCACCACAGGCCCCATCCATCACCACGGTCACCGGCTGGATGCCCTGCTGTCCCCACGCCCCCGCCTGGCACCGGGGCCGGGCCCCCGGCCTGAGCCTCGCCTTCCCTCGATCGCGTTTCAGCCTGTGACATAAGGCCCGACCTGGGCTTGGTTTGGGATCAGCTTTGCGAGGCGCTTGTCTGCCACCCTGCTGCCCCCCATCGAAGGTATGGCAGGGCCCCCAAATCCAGCCCAGATTTACTGCAGGAGCCCATTGCTCCTTTGCAAGCATTAACCTCCAGTTACAAACCCCGGGGTCCGCCTGACACACCTCTCCCTGCCGGCAGCATGGCCCTCCTGCCCAACCCTCACGGGCCCAACCACATCGTCCTGGAGGATGGGGGCTGGGACACGCAATGCACCCAGCCAGGCTTTTGAAATAGCCCCTCCAGCTCCCCAGGTACTTCTTGTGCTAATTACTACTGCTTCTTGCACTAATTACTGTTTTCTCCAGTTTTGTCTAAGAATGGCCTGACTGACACTATTTCAAACCCCCACAGACAACCAACACCATGCATCCATTGTCTAAAAGCATTAGTTACCAAAGGAAAAAAAAGGAGGGGGAGGGGAAGCTTTTCTTCTGGCATGTCATATTTTTGTTAAATTTCCCTCCCCCCCCCCGCTTTTTTTTCTTCCCTCCATGTCTTTAATTAGATTTACTTTCAAAATTTATCCTGAATTTATATATTCCTCATGTAACTAAATGTCAATTAAATTGGATGCAGTGCCTAGCTGTTACTTCTTCCCTTCCTCCTCCTCTTCCCCTGCTATCCTTGAATACGGGTGGCACAATTGCTATTTTCTAGTTCGGCAATGATACCCTTCATCCAATGTCCTTTTTTAAAAAGCTCTCAGGCTCGCAGTACCATGCACCAGTCCTTTCGACATCCATGCATCGTGACTGTTCAGACTCCCCAGGGGCAACCCAAGCATGGATGAGCAGTTGTGGTTCCTGTTCAGACAAGGCTAACTCCTTTCCACTTGACTTGGTCGCTACCCCTTCTCCTCCTGCCTCCCTCTCTTCTCCACTTACCCTCCAGTGCCTCCCTCCACCTCATTTAAAGAAAAAGCTGTGGCAAAGCAGGCCCAGCTCAAGGCCACTCAGGAGCATGGTTGTAGCAAATCTGAGGCACCCAGCACCCATTTCTGAAGAAATCCCTGGCTCCTGGTACATGTGAGCATCCACCTGCTGCTTGTGGTAGGAGAGGCTGGGCATTCCCACGCCAGCTGTGAGGAGCCAGGAGGAATGCCTACACAGAATATATGCTTAGTTTGGATATTTCCTGCAGATCTATGACATTGATCCTGTTCCCACTACTTAGCTCCTACTGCCCCGCTTTTCTTTTACTCCCTCACATGCCTGCAGATGCTTCTTTTTCACTGGTACAATTTCCCTTCCAAGCCTTGCACCAGCCTTCCTGTCAACATAGGAGTGCAGAGGACCTTGGCCACCACCCTCACCTCCTTGCAGGGTGAGGTCTCATCTATTTCTAAAGAGCTCGTGTGACTCAGGTATTATAAACACAAGGGAGCTAAAGGACCAAGACCTTACATCTAGTCATAGAATCATAGAATAGAATCATAGAATAGTTTGGGTTGGAAGGGTCCTCTAAAGGTCATCTAGTCCAACCCCCCTGCTGTGGGCAGGGACATCTTCAACTAGATCACGTTGCTCAGAGCCCCATCCAACCTGACCTTGAATGTTTCCAGGGATGGGGTATCCACCACCTCTCTGGGCAACCGGTTCCAGTTGTCCTCCAATAACAGTTGGGTTTTCCCCCCACATTGGCTAACCTCCAAAAAACACAGTGCTCTTGTCTGAGGAGATTTCTTTCATTGACAGAGCACCAAGTCTTTTCATTATATATCAGAAATATTTTAACCTTTGAGGAAAGAGGGCTTCCTGCTTTGCTTTGCTGACAGCAGTCAGTGACTGAAGATTTTTTAGCCTTGAACTGAGCCGAGGTGTTGGGTGGCTGCAGTGTGAAGGACCAGCAACAGGCCTAATCCAGGAAAGCTGAATTCTCATATCCTCACACAGTCACACCAGTATCTAATGAGAGATCAAGAAGCAGGATGAAGTCAAAGCATGAGCCTCACCAGGAATTTGAGGTGGGTGAGAAGGACCGGTTACATAGGAAACAGTCTATAGGCAGGTCTGTACTAAGACTCATGGATGAGTCTGTACACTTAAATCAAACAGCAGGGCAACACCATTCAGTAAATGGCCTGTGGAAGAGGTGAAAGAAAACAAGTGATAGAAAGTCTTAAGAGCACAGTATCTAGCAAAGTCACAGCCAAATCGAGCCTCTGTGAGTGTCAGACCAGACTTCTGAACCCGCGCCAAGTTGTTGAATCAAACTGTAGACAAGCTGATGACATAGTGAGAGCGTGTGAGAAATAAGATGGAAGATAGCCTTTTCCTGATAGATAACAACAGGTACATGTCTGACTGGCTTTAGGACCATGAGCCAGGCCCCATCTTCTTAGCATAGTTGTCCCATCACATATGCATCAGCTTGAAAATCCCATAATTTGTTCCCAGTACAGGTAGAAAGGAAGAACGACAAAAAAACCCAAAACACAAAACCCAAAACCAACCAACCATATTGATGCCTGTACATTAATCCAACAAGCATACCTAATGAAATCCATTTCTCCTGAAGCTTGAGTAATATCAGACTGCGTGCCTGATTTCTGACAAACTAGATGACAACCATTTTAGTGAACGTTGAGCACAGCACTGGTCATCACACCTGCCTGACTCAAAAGGCTGTCCTTAGGCTGACAGCTATCCTGCAGATCGGCACACAGCAGCCTGAGCCCCTCCTTCCGAAGGATGTTTGGCTTATACTCAGGAGTCACAAAGCAGTTGGACCCAAGCAGTTGGACCCAGTTATAGTTTAGAAGAAACATGAAACCTCCCATCTGCACCCAGCAGTGATCATTCCCAGCCAGCATTCCCATGTACGGTGACCACAAATCTAGCTAAGCCAATATAGCTTTGTTACTAGTGAAACATGTAGGCGCCAAGCTGCAAAGCCTCTCTTGCCTCTGAGCTATTGCTCCTGCTCCTCAAACTATGTTTGTGTAAGGGGAAAAGAAGCGGCAGCATTCCTTCCATTACTGTTGGTGCTACAGTGGGACTTTTGTTTGCAATGAACAACAGAAAAGGCTGCCAAGAAACCAGATTTATTGCTACAAGTTTTATGGATATTATCTTTCCCCTTGAATGTCCTGAAATGCAAATATCTTACTGTTGTTACGTACTTCATCAGTCATGAGTTCCATTTCCTTTAATTTCATATTGTTATTAAATAAAAAGACGCAATCAACCAGAGGGCAGGGGGGCCATTTGCAGGGTCAGATGTATTCTGCAAGCCTCTGTGAGGGGCCCGAACCAGACTACTGCAGCTGGAGTGACCTTGTGCTCAGACCCGTGGAGCAGCTCAGAGGCTGCATAGGCCCATTGCATGAAGCACTGCAGAGGCAGCCCTGCGGTGTGTGGAAGAGGCAGGATGAGTGCAGACTCTTTGTCAGTTATCTCCAGCACAGAAACAGGCTGGATGCTGTGTTAAGCCAGATGTGTAATGTGGACCGTGTGTAGTGGTCCCGAGCAGGCTCAGACAGGTACCTGTGTCAAAGGCAGTATCTCCAACGCTGGGGAATGGGGGCAAATAGCATTTGCATTATTAGAGTAGGTCTTCTGAGGTCACTACCAACCATCACTAATTACACTGCTACCTTCGGAGGCTAAATGGACATTGTACTTTAGGGACTGATGATGATTTAGTCATTTACATCTGTCCCAACCCCCCCTCTAAGACTGGTCTTTATGAGAGGAGTCAGCAGGACCTTTCTGTGGAAATCCTCCATGGACACAGCCAGGATTCAGCTCCAATTTTTCCACATGAACCATGACAGAGCTGAAGTCTCTAGGGTGCAGAGAGGAAACAGCAGGAGGCTGAGGGAGGCTTACCATAGGACTGGGATAATTCAAACCTGTCTGCTGTGCAGGGCAGGCTTTATACAAAGGACAAAATGGAGCCCTTAAATACAGCCCATCTGTCAGAAACTGTTTATAGGATCTGGGGACAGCATCACAGTCCAGCTATTCAGTAGTCACACCATGCAGTCTCACCAGTACCATCGGGAAGGCTGGTGTCAACACTAGCAGGCTCCAGGATTAGATTTAAGAGAGTTTCTAAACTTAAATCCTTAAACAAAACCAGAAGTCCTTAACAAGTCAAAATCTAAGATGATTTTTACAAATGTGCTACTTAGTTGTTTGTCTCCATCCCAGTTTCATAATCACACTTTTGTCCCAAAAATATAACCTGTAGGTAGTCCAAAGCATTGCTGCACTCAGTCTTGAAACCCAGACTCATCTGTTAAGAAGTATTGTTCCCCATTGCAGACAGTGGTAAAATATCTCTACATAATGCATCTTAAACAGAACAAACAAGGTAACTGCAGACTTGTTCTGAGATACTGCAGGCAAGTTGCATTGTTTAGTTTGTGTATTAGAAATGCCAAAAATAAAAGTTTGTTACTATTCATACAGTCTATGGGGCTTCAATAGGTCTTATTTTTTACCATAGTTCTAAAGTCAAAGTTTAAACTGTAAAGCACAGTCTGGTATCTTAGGTGGTTTTCCAACAATGTCAGACTAGACCTCCCACTCCCTGGCACTTTCATTCTCCTCCCGTAAAGCTTTTGAATGTATTGGCTGATTTCATCCACACTTCAGAGGGGAACAATCTCAAAAATAACAGAGTTCCATGTTTTATAAAACAGGTGGCTGTTTAGAGAGAGGACTGTGGTTCACCCCATAACTTTTCATTCTGTTGGCTAATTTCTCCGGAATATAGGAGTCTGTGTACCATAGCCAAAATACTGCAAGAGATGGATTGTAACAAGAAACAGAGGAGAATTTCAAAAAGTTATGTGTAACAATAGCAGAAAAACCTAACAATTTTTTTAACCTAAGAATAATAATGCACACCCATAGGAACCCAGGTTTCATCACCTGGTGGGTCAGAGGAATACCTGTTTGGGAACACAGTGCCGGCTCAGGCCCTTCGGGAAGGATTTCACATCAGCTCTGCTCCTGTGGATTCCACCAGTTAATATTGCTGGGAGCAGAGATGAGCAACACCATGGACTTCTGTCCCAAAGTCTTTTCTGCACAGGGGTATATTTGGTTTGGTTGTGTCTACTGCTTGTTGTTTTGGTGATTGGCAGAGATCGCCTTACCAGTGGTACTTACCTCTTCCTTGTCAAACAGAGAGGACTCGCAGTCACACTGATCACCCTCCGATCCTATTAACGTAGTGACAGTGATGTGCAGAACAGCTTCTGCATTAGATCACTCTAAACAGCCAGCGCTAAACAAGATGCAGTACCACATAGGCGTATGAGACTACAGGAGAGAAAAGTGACTGCAGCTTTCCTAAAGCTTTCCCTGCCCTGCCAACACCCCATTTCCAACAGGCTGGGGATCTGCCACATGCTAAAAGTAGTTGAGAAAGTTATTTCTCAACATTTCAGCATTTTAAAACACCAATGTTTTGCTTTTTGTAGTTTATTTTTCATAGTTTAGTTATGAAGTCTGTTTCTGTGTGTTCCCAGCCTGTTGCTACCATAAGTGTTGAGATTATATTATTTCCAACAATTATAATAGCTATTTGGAGTCTATATAACCTGGAAAATTAGTATCCAGGCGGTTTATTATCAGCTTAAATGCAATTATCCTGAGAGTAAAAAAGGTTTTTTCCAAAATATCACTCTAATGGAGTTTTCACAAGCCCTTCGCTCTCACCATTTCTTGGCATGTAGAAATTATAGCATGTTACCTTTTTCTCTTAGGCTACTAGACACCAAATGCAACATGGGTATAGTACTGGAGAACCATACAGGCTGTGGGATAATCACACATTTTAAAAATGTGTGCTTTTATGTACATACACATGAAAAAGCATGTGAAAGATCTGGACCAACCCTGTAGGGTCATGTGGAGAATTACACAGTTAGTATTTGGTTTCTAATCTTATTGCAGAATGTGGCATATTCTTTTTTTTTTTTTTTTTTTCCCAAGGTGAAAGTAACACTAGTGAAACTGATGTTCCCAACCAGCGTATCTCCAGGATAACTTGATGAGACAAGCTCTAGAAAGGAAGAGAATTCAGTCTGTCCCAGCCCATCCTCTGTCTCTGCTGAGGTTGCCAGTATCCCCCTCAATTCAGGACAAGCATGGCAGTAATGTCACTTACAGAAGGAGAGGAAATGGGTTACTGCCATCAGCCTACTCTGTAAAGATCATAGAATAGATGCTTCCAGGCTGTGTCAACCTCATTAGCCTTGACTGTGGCAGCATAAACATTAAATTACAGCATTCTCAGTCACAGAACTCTCTTGCTTAAAATGTAGAGTTGTTACTAAAACACAGCAAAACAGTTAGTGTCAAGTCATTGACACAAAGCCTTCACACATCTGCAAAAGAAATAATGTTCTGCTCCAGTCTTCCCATGGTATGGTTTATATTGACTGACTTAACTGAAAAAGACGACACAGATCCTCTCTTGGGTACATGTACCAGTTGAAAGAGTGCGAAAAAAAATCTTTCCTGTTTACCATGTGGATGTCTGCCACAGCATTTCCCGTAGCATCAGTATTGCTGGGGAGGGGGAACTCTTATCAGTGTCAGAAGTGTTTTGTCAGACTAAGGTTAGATACCAAACAGAAATGGAAGCCCAAGCAAAATTCTGCAAACTCTGCTCTGTTTTACTGCCAGTATAAGCTAGCAGCAAAAAGAGTAAGTACACAAATGGCATCATCTGTGACGTAGGCTATGCAGGATCAACTAAATTCAGGAGATTGGTAAAAGGTTTTGCAAATGAAAAACCCTCTTGATCTCACTCTGTAGTCCTTTCCTGTCACTTCCTAAACAGGTCCATAATACAGTTGCAGCTTCTAAAGAAAAGCACCAGGATCCCCAACCACATTCATTTCACCTATGCCAACTCTGTGTAGAGACACTGTCCAAAGCACTTCAGAAAGCTCTTCTGCATGATAAGCATTACACGACACCGCTATGAGGCAGAGGGTGATTCTGTATGAGGCCTTTATGCAATTCAGGGCAAAACTTATTGTGCAGGAAGACTGGGTAGCTGAGACTTCACCCTGGCTACTTTAGGCTAGCCAGTGGGTGAGAGAAGCTTTCCCTATATGCAGAGCCTGTCTTTCATTTTAGTTCTGCCCTCAACTCACCCTGACATGCCACAGCATTTACTTCATGCCAGGCTTTTCAGGTATGTAATACTGCGTGCAAACTGTTACTCTCAGGGCAGAAAGAAACTAAGGTCTCCTTTCCACAATTCCAGCCCGTTAACTCAGTATTTGGTATACACCCTGTTCTCCGTGCTTTACATAAACCTTGGAAACATAGCCCTGCAGAATAGCTTTACGCTTTTAATTCCCGATTCAGACCACAGAAGTAGAGAGGGTAGAAGAGGCTGTAGAGATGGCAGTCTGTTTTACTCATGCAGTCCTCAAAGGTGAAAGAAAAAAAGAAATTGCTCCACCAGGAAAGCAAATTCATAGGACAAAAGAACAGAAAGGAAAAAAGCAGCAAATGAGGAACCTGCCAACCTATGGTCCAGCTATGCTGGACCTTGCTCTCACCAACAAGGAGGGGCTGGTGGGGAATGTGAAGCTCAAGGGCAGCCTGGGCTGCAGTGACCGTGAAATGGCGGAGTTCAAGATCCTCAGGGCACCAAGGAGGGCGCACAGCAAGCTCACTACACTGGACTTCAGGAGAGCAGGCTTTGACCTCTTCAGGGATCTACTTGGTAGAGTGCCATGGGACAAAGCCCTGGAGGGAAGAGGGGCCCAAGAAAGCTGGGTAATATTCAAGGATCGTCTCCTTCAAGCTCAGGAGCGATGCATCCCAGCAAAGAGGAAGTCAGGCAAAAACGCCAGGAGGCCTGCGTGGATGAACAAGGAGCTCCTAGACAAGCTCAAACACAAAAGCCTACAGAGGGTGGAAGCAAGGACAGGTAGCCTGGGAGGAATACAGAGAAATTGTCCAAGCAGCCAGGGA
>NW_008824413.1:356833-412886 GCF_000699105.1 Pygoscelis adeliae | reverse complement strand
ACATGGACCTGTTGGAGCGGGTCCAGAGGAGGGCCACGAAAATGATCAGGGGGATGGAACACCTCTCCTCTGAAGAAAGGCTGAGAGAGTTGGGGTTGTTCAGCCTGGAGAAGAGAAGGCTTCGGGGAGACTTTATTGCAGCCTCTCAGTACTTAAAGGGGGCTTATAAAAAAGATGGCGGCACACTTTTTAGCAGGGCCTGTTGCGACAGGACAAGGGGGAATGGCTTTAAACTAAAGGGGGGTAGATTCAGACTAGATATAAGGAAGACATTTTTGACGCTGAGGGTGGTGAAGCACTGGAGGAGGTTGCCCAGAGAGGTGGTGGATGCCCCATCCCTGGAAACATTCAAGGTCAGGTTGGACGGGGCTCTGAGCAACCTGATCTAGTTGAAGATGTCCCTGCCCACAGCAGGGGGGTTGGACTAGATGACCTTCAGAGGACCCTTCCAACCCAAACTATTCTATGATTCTATGAACCTTATCAGCAAATTCTATTTAATGAATTCAAGGAATTGATTTAGAAGTTTTCAGATAGCAATGATGCATGTCTCTCAAAGTATTTTCCTGTGTGAAGCTTTCTTTTAAGTCCGCAGTATAGTACATCTTGCTTTTCTGAGACTGGTGGTCTTGGGGTTCACACACCTTCTGGTGAAGGACAGAAAAAGTCTTCAACTGATGCCTCAGCAGCTAGAATGGCAACAACCTCTAAACACTAGGTCGGCTCCCTCTGATCTGTTGGCATTGCAAAGGTTTAGAACAAACTCAGTGAAGACTGCTGTCCTTGTACATTCTGGAAGCAAAACTATATTAGCAGACATCCTGGATTAGCTCTGAGTCCCAGACCATGTGGAAGTTCTTTAGGTTCGCTTGATGAACCATGCACTTAGTTCACTAATGCTTCTGGTATATCACCAGTAAAAGATAGCTAGCTCTGATGGCAATGCTCTGCTGGGGACAGGAGGAGGGATTTCAGAGAACATTTTTCTGTAATATACAGGAGAGAGTCATGAAAGACAACTTCCAAAAGGAATATATTCTGAGTTTTTGTGTGTTATTTTACACACATAGCAACAACAAACAACATGAAAAAATGGTACTTATTCCTTGGAAACTTTAATTCTACCATGCTTGTGACTCTAGAGTACCTAGAACATTTACTAGTGCTGTGGCTAATTAAGAAACTTGGAAAGGAAGGAAGTCAATATATTGCACATGAAGCTCTGCATGAGGTTGTAGCCTGTCTTAATATATTCGGTAACTACTCACGAAAACCAGGGAGAACTGCACAGAAGACAGACCAAGTTCCCTGGACAGGTACTGAATCCAAAATGGGATGTTGTCCGACAGCTGGAGCTCATTCAGGTAGTTTAGAAGACCAGGAGAATTAACCATAGCACTCCCAGCAGGCCTGGAACAGGACCCTGCAAAATGGCTGTGGAACAGGAACTACACAGATGTAGTACTCAAAAAGCATTTGCCATTGGCCCTCACATAGAAGTCAGCACAGCTTTAAAATAAAATCTGATACTGTGTTTAATTAAAGGAGTTTGAAAATTTTAAAGATTATATGGCACTGTGACAGCTCAAAAGTTGTTAAATATGAAACTACATATGCCCGCTTGAAAGTTTGTCCTGTAATTTCTTAAGCCTCCCCTCACATCTGGAGAAGATGGAAAAGGAGGTACTCATCTATGGTACTCAGCAGCAGCATATCTGAGGGCATCACAGCTTTGTAATATTTGTCCTCACCTGAGAGGAAAGTGAACACCATCATACATATTACTAGGTGACCACCTGATTGCTTTTACATATGTTTTGAATTCTGGACTGCATGTAACAAGGGAAATTTCCAAACATGCATAACACAAAAGTGTGTTTAGAGGCTTACATAAGTTAACAAAAACCAAAACCATCCAGCGTTGGGCAACTTGCACAAGGGCAAAATGGAAATCTGTCACGGAACAACTTAGTTCCCTCAAGTGACTAAGTAGCATCTCAACAGATGTCCATTGTCTTTCCAAAGATACTGTAAATATTCTTCTCTGCAAGCTTCAGCACATTTTCATGTTAAGAGGAAAGTCACATGTTGCTGGCCTTTTTCCCAGGCTAGTCACATGAGAAACTACATTTTTTTCAGCAAGGTGGGATTTTTTTGTTACAAGATGTAAAATATGCCCAATATTGAATACTGTTTTTCTCTCCACAAGACAGCAGCAGAAAACAACTTGGACTTCACTAGTTGGAAACTAATGTTAGTTATCATACTGCTTCTCTTCTTTATGATCAACTTGTCCATCAGCACTAATTCCAGACTACCCATACTCACCACTGCTACTAATGTCGATGGTAAAATTTTCAAAGGCTTCTGACAGATTGACTCTCTTAGGTGCTTCCAAAAGTTTCTTTTTTTGGCTTTTTTTGGGGGGGTATTTTACAAGCTTTATTTTTTTCATTTCCGTATGCTTATTAAATAGTGTTTATTAACAACTTAAGTTGCTTCCATAAGCAGCATAAAGACAGCTCAAGGAACAGAAGTAGCTCTACAAACATCATATTCTCACCTACATTCACAGGGTTTACATTGCTGTAAAAAAGAAAGATAATTAACGCCGGCTGAATGCTAACAAACTGTGTGGTGAAAATCATTTAGCCTTTCCAGCAATGTTACAAACCAAAAAAACATGAAAGGAAAACTTGACCTGGTATAATTCATCCTTTTCAAAGTTCTTGAGTCTCAGATTTCCCCTTTCTTTTAGAAGACTTTTAAACAACAGGTCTTACGCACACAACTACTACGTTCTAAAGCATTCTCAAGACTGTAACATTCTTGACCTTCATCTTTGTAAGCAACATCCATGGTACAGGTAGCTCTTCCTAGAGCACTACTGAAACACATTGCAAAAAACTTTTCTCCCTAATCTGAGGGACTACAGACTGAGGAAGGGGAATTTGTCCTCAGTAATTGACTTCAGCAAAATAAGCACAACAAAGTAATCTCCAACACTTGTTGAGCAGGTGAAATCCTTTGAAGTCTCCATCCCTTACTATTCACTCAAATGAGCACAGGATCTTACAGAGCGCTTGGATACTTTCAAATAAGCCTAAATCAAAATTCCTCAAAACCAACAGAAATGCTCCTTTCCTCCCCAAACTTCAATGAGCTTCAGTTAAGGTGCTTTTACATTTATATTTTCCAATATCTGCAAGGGAAT
Organism: Pygoscelis adeliae; assembly: GCF_000699105.1. Classification (NCBI taxonomy): domain Eukaryota; kingdom Metazoa; phylum Chordata; class Aves; order Sphenisciformes; family Spheniscidae; genus Pygoscelis; species Pygoscelis adeliae. Next base: position 409,672 of record NW_008824413.1, on the reverse strand, counting down.
GTATTCATACACAAAAGTTAGCCCTAGCAGCACGTCCCTTGCAGCAAACAGAGCTTTCTGGAAGGGCTGGTCACAACAGCACAAACCCAGGTGTAGTTTGTAAGACTTGTTTTTGACAATTGTATGCAGTAGTTAAATCAAAACAGTTGCCCTGGAAACCTGTTTCTGGCCAAGTTGTCCTAGCAATGCTGAGTTCCTTCAGTGAGGAGGAAGACCAGGGACAGTTGGAGGCCATGTTGAGATCTAGAGACAGTGCCCAGGTTGAACTCGCTATCCCAGGCTCAACATCTTTCTCTGAGAACGGAAGGCTCATGCAGAGTCATAAAGACACAAGGCCTCTTTGAGGTCTATAAATGGCGAATACCCTGTTTACCAAGCATGAACACTGCAAGAGATCTGTGAAGCAACTCAGTGCGTTAGGTACTGCATTATGCTTTGATTCCATGTGGATTACTTGTGGTATACACACACACATATGCACACACACTTCCCATCCCTCACTTCCACGCCCAATAACAGCAAAAATAAACATGAAAAATAATATTAAAAAACTCTGTATTCAGTAATATTCACACCAAAGTATATGTATAGATATATCCATTAAAATTATGAACATTTCTAAATATATTTTATGTATCATACATATATTTATATGTATAATTACATATCCACAGAAGTAGTCTTGCTGTGCTAAAGCCAGCAGTAAAAGCAAAAACAGGTTTCACAATAGGACACCCATATATGCATATGTACTGGCTGTTTGGTTTGTGAATTTATTTACAACTTAACTATATCATAATAAATGCTTACTGTTCTATTGTACAAACGTAATAGTAAAGGTTTAGGTTTGTTTTTTAAATACAAAGACTGCAAATGAATACATGAAAAAAATTACATACCATGTACAGTATTTATAATTTATAAATGCAAAGTTAAGACCTCTTTAAATTATTGCACTTGCATATTTTTTGTTTTTTTTTACAAAGATAGTTTATATGTATCATATATATATATGTGTGTAAATATATATATATAAAACAAATTTTTCAGCTCACTAAATGTAGTAAAGTTGAATGTTGTTACCTTGAAGTTCGTTCTTCTTCACATAACAGCCCAACCTGAATTTTGAATATATATGAATCTACTCTACAAATCAGTTTGATCTACCCTAGAAAGCAGTCCATTATTTTAGGTTTTTTGACAGAGTATACACCCGTATTACAATCGAGCACAGTTTTTGGTCAGAGAGCAAAACAGGAGTTATGATGTGCCTTTGCTAGATTGGGATATATAACCTAAAGTTTGAACATGAACTTCCTTGTAGTAGTGTGCAGAAAGCCTTTTCTGTGTTTCGAATGAACAAATTCATTGTTCCACTTCACAGAACTGTTCCTATATCACAGTGTTTGAGGCAAATGCATTCTTTCAAGAGGGTCATAATTGTTTTTGAGCATCTAACAATCTCCACTTTTTAGCATGAATAGTGCTATTTGCTATCCCTACAATTTTAACACTAAATGCTCTAAATGCAGTCACAGCAAACTGATCGCGCTGTTCTAAGTTTAAACACGTGAAAGAAGTCTGTGCCACATAAAAACATGAATTCTACACTGCATGTCCCCTCCGATGTAAATATTTTATCATATACTCCAACTAAAAAGATGTATTGCATTTCTCTAATGTAATAACTAAATGGCCACTTATAAAAAAACACTGCCATGAGTTGAACCATTACAGCAGAACGTTGTACTACTGTATAAAATTCATAGCTTAATTATAACAGTGGAGTTTCTGTCAGTGCTGTAATAAAATATGCAACATCTCAGATGAGTGTCATGCTATGTCAACTATTTTTCTCACTTAGTGCATACCTTTCAGGCACCATTTCATAATACATTAGAAATGCTCAGATATGGCTTCAAACAGTCCTTTTACCTTCACCGGGCTTAGAAGAGAAAAGCAATTGGCATTATTAACAGAAATAATGCAGTTTGGGGAGTATAAAGTCTAACACTTCTAGGAAAGGAGAGATCTGCTAGGTTTTTTATACATTCTTACTGATCTTGGGCAAGATCAGTTTTAGCAGGATAAAAATGCAAGGAAGAATGGCTTTTGGCATTTTAACTTAATGAGCCAGATGTCTTACAGATCTAGATGTCCTACTGCTCTATTTGTGAGTCCAAGTCCAGAATTTTGAACAATTAAATCTCAACATGTACTTGAGCCATGAGATTCAAATGCATCTTCAAAGTTTTAATTTTTGGTGGTTTTGACTTTGGAAGTGTGGGTATAAGTTTGTTTCTGCAAAAAATATACACATCTGAATCTGCAGTCTGTAAATGCTGAGGCAGACTAGATTTGCTTAGGAAGTACAGCCCGTTGTGGCTATTTTTTTGGTCTAGGTGCTAACAAAGAATAACATTTTGTCATGACCTTTTCTTCTTTTACGCACCAGGAAAACAAACCAGATCACAACCACTGGAGCCAAAATTTTCAACTCTAACGGACATTATTCTATAGCAAACATATATTTTATGTGGTTTAGATAGTTCTATATTAGAAACAATACCTGATTGACTTGAGACTTTAATAGAACAACTTACTGCCAATTTGACAAATTTGTCAGGGAAACATGTTCTGTATCGGTACCTATAAACTTCAAAACAAAAATATCATGTGATACTGCCAAATATTTTGAATGGTAAGTAGCAGAACTAGTGAAATTATCTTTACTGTCAACGAGTAAAAGATGAATTAGAAGCTTTCCATAACACAGACACAGTATGATAAGGAATTTTTTTTTTGCAATGCTTGTAAGATCAGCATTCAAAGAGGGAGAATAACAGCAAATATACTTAACCCATGAAGGAAAAATGTTCCGTCCAGTTGTTGGGGTATCTGAATTTCAGAGAGTATTTTTGCAGTCACTGTAGACTTGGATAATTTTCATGTAAATACTACAAACCGTGGATTGTGTCTCAAGCACTTAGTGGATGAAAGGTTGCATCTACACGATTTAGTTACAACAGAACTGCTAAGGAGTAAAGCAGAGGACACAGCATGAGGTACTATTCATTCTACTTTGGTGTAATTGTTTCCTGCCTTTTTTTTTTAATTCCAAAATAGTTTGCTGTGGTTAACAATGAATTTCTGCACTTAGAATTGGCAAAGCAAACTGAAAAAAATGACGGGGCTGCTGCCAGGTAACCTGTATCACATAAATAAGATAACTTCATACTGAATTCTCAATCTCTGGGATATCTATGTACTGCAAAGGCTTAGGTGCATTGATACATTATGCGATCATGTATCACATACTGTACACATGTACAGATACTGGTATGTGCTCGACCATAACAGAAGGCAAAACTCAAGAGTCCAAGTCATTTACACGAAACCCATAAGATGGCATGCTTATTAGAGCAATACAGCTCAACACACATGAGATGGAAAAAGAGAACCTGTGTTCTGTCTTTAAGTCACTACTAGTATTTGTTGCAGTTACACAAATGGCCGTGTTATCACAGAACCACTACAAGGCTGTATTATCTGTGAAAAAGCATATAATGCAGTATAGGCTGTATGTGAAAGGTATGCAAAGACTGTGTTTTCACTTACTGTGTGGATCGATATGAAGATTTTTTTCTCATTATTTTTAAGAGAAAGATGAAGGCAAATTAAGTGTTGTTGAAATATAGTCTGTACAATTGCACTAAATTTAAAAGAGTGGCATTAAATGTAAGGTCTTAAAGTCTGCGCATAAGTTTGTAAGGCTGAAGCCTAAGTCCGCACAGAACTGTAAACACAATATTTTAGAGTACTTTTCTTCAGTCAGCTATTCTTTCATTGAGAAAGGCAGTTCTAAGCCCAGAAATCCTGCTAAACTAGGGGAAAAAAGCAAACGGACAAAGGGAGAAGTTTCCTAATTTCACTCATCTTGGGATGGGGGAAGAGAGCAGTAGAAGACATGCAGTGTTACTGTGCAACACAAAAGCTAGTCAATACAAAAACATTTTTAATTTATTGTGATGGTACCACAATCCCTCTTATCAGACCTGACTTTTCTGACAAGGCTTTTGTTCCCAGCAGATAGCATACTCCAGGTATGTCTCTAATACCTTTTAAAATACAACTCAGCAGGTAGAAATAAAAATGATGACTTTACTTAATTGTGAGCTAGGCAAGGAAATCTTTGCTGTCACATTTAAATTTTAATCTGATACTTCTGTCACTATGGATACAAAAACTCCAACCTGAAACTCTCTCTCATATCGGAGACAAATATCCAGTACTTCCAGTGTTATAAGGGAGGAGTTGTCTAGGTTTATAAATCATTCTGAAGAACAAAGCACCATCACTAGTTCTTTCAACGTTTGCCTTGTGAGTGACAGACAATTTGCATCATGATGCTTAATGAAGTACTTTAAACCTTTAACCTGAATGTTGGTTTTCCTTTAGTTTGCAGCAAGAGAATTCACTGTAACCTAAGCATGAATTGTAGTCTCCAAGGATTCTGCTGGAGTTCAAACTGATTACAAGTAGATCACACATAAACATTCACAATAGCAATGGGTATATTGTTCTATTTATAGCCAAGAACTCTCAAGTGACACTGGTGTTAAAGCCAGCCACAGTACGGTATAATAAAAGTACCATTGAAACCCTTACTAGAAAGATACGATTTAGAAGTACCCCCTAAGATTTTTGTCTCCCCCCCATCAGTTTTAAATTAAGGCCTCAGCAATGTAGCCCATGAGATAAGGCCAGTCTTTTATATTCACAAGTTGTAAGTTCTCTTTTGATAGCTGATTCTAAAACATCTGGGTTGTCGTCTTCCCTCTGTTCACGTTGTGTCACTGGTGTAGGTCAGGAGATTGGCTGCCAGAGTCATTTACCTGAGGTAACTCCATGGGTGTTACCTTCCTAGGCAGATCTGCTTCTTAGTTAGCATTTTGTAGCTTTTCTTTTTCCTTTTTTTTTTCCAAATAAAAACGAAACAAAACAAAAAACAACCCCCAAAACAAGAAGGGATGCTTTTCAGGTTCAAGCAATCTGTTGCTGCTGTTCAGTCATCGATCTTCACAGGAAGTGAATCTGAGGTCCCAGGAGCAAGGGACTGGGAGGGAATCCATATAGAGGCTTCCTCACCTCTTGTTACTTTCTCCCATTGGTTGAGATTGTCCCTGGAGATGCAAAAAAGTCAAAGAGGTAAAGCACTGTTCATAAGTTTACTAGGATTTATTCCTAACAATACTGTCTGCTGTACTATACTTTGAGATGTAGCTTTATGCTGTATGTAAGTGCCTGTACGTCATCAAGCTTTTATCATCTTTACATTATTTCATCCTTTACCTTCAGTTATTCCATTTTGTAATTATGTGTGGCTCATATACTTGTTGACTGTATATAAGCCTACGGCATACTTTCCCCAGAATGAGCCCTGGAGCTAGAGGCTAGCACCTGCTTCCGTTACAAATTTCTAGCCCTCGTGGCTACAGAGAAAATCCAGCTGTGACCCAACAGAGACATGTCTGCAGAGACTCTGAAACAGCAGTCTGGAGACAAGCAGCCTTCGTCACTCCAGACTTCAGGGATTTTACCACAGCATACTTCGGCCCTTTTCAAAACCACCACAGAGATCAGGACTTTTGCCAGGAAACTTCCTTCACTGGAAACCACGGAAGCGCATTAAGCCTTCTCAAACTCCTGCACATGGGCTGCCTGAATGTTGCATCATAGTATCAACTCTCAATTACTAATGTGGTGATCATACTATCAATCTACTACATTTAAAGAGTACCCCTTCCTCGAGACAGAAATTTTTTTTAGTGTCTCCCAACCTGGCCAACCCCCAAGTCCAAATTTTGGTTCAGAAGCCATAAAGTGATGAGAAATTAAGCTGGTAATGTTCTAATGATCTGAAGGGAGTACAGACCCATAACCTTACTTGCTGTACACTAGTACCACTCCAGTGACTTGGAAGTCTGTGTTGATGATATCCAATAGCGGACCATACCTGCAAACTATGGCCAGATCTAGCATTCAGTCTTCAAAGACAGAGAGAGAGAGAGAGAGCAAGCTCAACTGTTTCAATTTCATACCATCAGATACCGAGTTACTAAAACAACAGTTTTAGATGTCTTCAGTAAACAAACAGGATGGTAAAAGCACTAAGGTCTTACATGCTATGTGTCATATTATGATATTACATCGGAATTTATGTGGCAGAACTCTTCTGATTTTTATGTCACAGCTTTGCTTAAACAGTTGATAAAAGCAAATAATGAGCTGAAAGCACAGTGAACAGGCAAGAAGAGAAAATGTTGCCTTTTCTGGGGATGGGGAAAGGCAGGATTCTGACGGAGTCTACCGAAGAAAGCTGGTGCCCTCTAGGGGAATACCTACACCATTTTCTGCAGGCAGATGGAAACCTGCTCTGCCGGTGCTCCAGGCCAACTGGAAGTCATGAAGCCAGCATTAAGATGGCGCTGAATCTCAGGTAATACAAGCAGGCACTAAGGATCAGAAAAACTGAACCGTCACTATTTCCCTTTCCTGAAACTGGGAAAGTAATGCAGAGAATTACAGCCAAAATATTTTAAAATTATATAAATTTCAGCAAGAATTGAGAGACCTGAAAGCATGTGGAAAATTGTTTAAAACTATTTCGTCTGAAATAAAGGAAAAAAATAAATCACTTCACCTCATCCTCAAAATAAATATACTATCATAGATTTGCCACTTTGGTAGGCCTACTGAGTACGTGGGCTACAAAACACACATGGAACTTGTTCTGAACACTGTAACATAGGTGGCTGGTAGTTTTGATGTACACAGAATGACAAGAGAGTATTTTAAAATGTGGAATAAATTACCGGACAAGAAAACCTTCTAGGTTCTTAGCTGCTACCTTACCTCAGGGAAATCTGTGACTGATACCTTTTTTTTTTTTTTAAAGATGCAGATGATACGATTCATTTGCCTTTGTGCTCCCAATGAAGCCCTGGCTCCTAAGTGTCTGGAATAAATGCCCAGAGGCTCTCAAAAATAAAAACCTTGATGCTGACATGCTGCCTTGGCTGCTTCTGCTGCTATTATTTTCAGCTGGTTCTGTGTTCCAAAGAACTCAAGGACACGGCAGCTTAAACACTGCGTTCCAAGAACGAGCACTGCTGGTGAAGGGGTGATATCAAAATCGGTTCGGTCAGCAGCTGAGGCAATACCAAACAGGAATGAGGCTGAATTCCTCTCATCACACTGAATAACAGTTACCCATCAAAAATAAAGGAAAAAAAAGTGTAGTGCAAAATCAGCTATTTCAAACACTCTGGAGTAACCTAAACCCTGCAATAACATACATTTTAATAACTGGGGAGTTGAAGTTAGATCTGTGTTCTTGATTACCCAGTCTGCATCTCCAAGTCTGAACGCTCACCACTTCCTCCTCAACCCCCTCAAACAGACAGCAGAGGGTAATTTCAAGGCTAAGCTAAAACTATCAAACTGCTCCTCAGAAGACTTATGCCAGGGCGTGGATTTTCAGGAAGCTCTTTAGTCTTACGGAGATCTTAAACCCTATCCACACATCTATGTCCCAGTTCTGCATCAGTGCAATCTAAATTAAGGAATGCACAAGGGCAGGGTGGGGAGCTGTGTCTGTACAGAGCTGTGCCCAGTCTGGAGACTGTGCCAGCGTAGCTTTCAAAAGTATCAGTATTATAACTATAACTGGAATTCCAAACAACAAACATAATTTCTAGAATAGAAAAAGTTCATATAATCTCTGCCAGGAGTCTGATTGCTTTTACTTCAGACATCACACCTTTTGCAGAGAAACTCACTCTGGAATGTTCATGCTTGATCTTCAGAAGCATGAAGAACCTTTCATCTAGAACACATATGTATGTGGGTGCTTGATACTCTACAATTAAAAATTAAATCTCCTCAGCTGAGTACTGAAAGATGGACCATTAACTTTTGCAAATAAGCCCCATTTGGATATCCATGTGACTAGAAATCAAAAGATATGGGTCTTCCCAGAACCCTGCTCCTGAAAAAGATGCTGTGCAGGCTTAAGCACTCAACCTAGCCTCTCTAAGCCTCAGTTCCCATTAAGTGGAATAACAATGCTAACTTCTTACCAAAGGTGCTGGCAGGCTTACGCAAATCGTTCTACAGTAAATACAAACCCATTTTTAAGACCTCCCATTTGATTGTGCTAGTAACAGAACTTTCCTGACATCCAGCGCTGAGGTTACTTTATTAATCATACAGACTCTGCAATAAAAGCTTATAGATACTAATTTGGGGAGTAAAAGTACACGCAGATGTTGACAAATAATACAAAAGAAATAAAATTTTTCACATATATAAAGAAGTTTGACAGTATCTGTTAGCTTGAGTAGAAACAAGTAACTGGAAACACGCATGATAAACATTACTGCATTTCTAATGACGGGTATTATATCTGATGCTGTTTAGTCCATGTAAACAGCATAAAACTCTTTCTGACTGAAAACACGGTTGCACAAAGCACAATCTGTGTTCCAGTTACATGGTTCTAATAACCGACCATTTAGCTTTCAGCCATCAATACAGCTGAAGCAACATGCCTTCAAGCAAGGATTACAAAGAAAAAGAAGGTAGAAAACTTCCAAGATCTCAGTCTACCTCTCAGTAAGGCAGTTGGATGACTCATGACCTTGTAAAGACTGAAAGGATTACAAGCAGTTCTGTAGTTTACTTCATGTTCCCTGATTTCACACTGAAAGCAATTCTTCTTTATTTGTCAGAGTACACATTATTCAATTATCTATAATCAAACTATCAATACGTATATATTAGGTCAACACGGCTCAGGGAGTACACATTCCTACCCTGTACTGTAACTCCGAATTCCAAAACAGGATTTGGACTTTGATATGATTATGATAGTAACACACTCTACAGCATTTTGAAACGAGAGAAGAGTTAAATGCTCTATTGTAACTGATGGAACCACTAAAATATGCACTTATGAATACTTCCACATTACTCAACGTAGCATAACAAATTACTGCCTATTATTTACCAGATGTTGTTACTTTCATAGCTTCTATGGACGAAAGACACTACTATAAGGACCACCTGGCCTGACTGCCTGGAAAAGACAGGCCTTGGCAATTTCATCACAGTAACTGTGCCTCAGACCTGTATCCCTTTTACCTCTCTCTTTTTGAAAGTATACCTAAGTATACCTAGCCTTGGTTTAAGATCTTCAACTGACATTATTCCAAATGCTAAAAAAGACATTCACCATATTCCTTGGTTGAACCTTTGGGCTTCAAGTAGTCTTTACCTACTGAATTAATGAGCTTTGTCTAACCAGAAAACATACTATGGAGACAGTTATGGATTTTGATAAAGTCATTCCCTTGGATAAACTAAATACATCATGTCAGATTTTTCAGCCTCTCACTACTAAGATCTCAAAACGTTCTTTAAGCTCTTTCTTAATCTTCTCTTATTGGCTAGTGTCTTTATCTACTCTGAGCACAGACGCTAAACAGGATTCCAGCTGTAGCCCCATTAACGTAATAACTACAGAGGTATAGTCTCTAATCCTACTTAATATTCCCTCCATATCCATCTAAGGATTACACAGCCATGCCCAGCAGCGGGACCTTAGAGGCAGCTGACTATTAATGATGGCCCCTAGATACTCACTGTTTTTCATAAGATAGTCCTCTTTCCCACTGGTACAGACCTACGTATTCTTCTCACAGCTATATGAAATAGTGTTTGGGTGCAAATGAAATTATTTTGCTAACCACTACATTAAATTTCACTGTCTTTTGTGTACAGTGGGCACCCTTCTGTTACTTCACACAGATCACTTAGCCCACAAGATCAGGAAAGTGACAGAGCAGGTAGATCTGTGCCATACAGGACAAAGAAAAAGTTCAATGCAAGCTAGAATTTAAGGACCACAAGAGGAAAAAAAGATTATGAGAGAGGTGCTAGTAAAAGCATAGAAAAAACAGGCCTCTTTTCCCTGGATGTGACTAAAGATTGCTGGCATTTTATGAACCAACTGTTTTTCCTTAGGGAATACTGATTAACCTGAAACTGGAACATTTTCACGAAGCATACCTGTTTTCAACAGAATTTTTGTCAGGAAAGATTGCTAAGGTCCAGGATATAATTATTGGACAGAACTACCTACAAAGAGATCCACCATCATTCCAGGGTAGAAGCAGCCAATTGGTTAAGGACCCTTGACTCTCCTCCAGAAGACCCAATTTACAACCCAACTGACTGATAGGACAAAGTTACATTTGCCTCTCCTACACCCCAGTGGTACTACCCTTATGCTTCCAATTACTGAATATTCTGGGGATCTTTCTTTTTCTGCTTTTTAATAGAAGTGTTCTGACATGAAATAAAACCACATGCCAAAACCACATTTTCTTAGTGAAACAGAATTCTAGCCAATCTTAGTTGTGAGAACCATGTTGAAGTAGAAAGGACAGAATGGGAAATTGCACTAAACCAGCCTAGATAGGGATACATAAGCACTGAACCTGTTTCTCTCTAAATGCTTTTGGTGTCAAACACATTTTAATCAGCTGTGTCTGTAGATCTGCATTGGATAGTCTCAGCCAGTAGTTACTGCCTCTGAGTTTCTGCATAGATTAATGTGAAATGTGTATCCCTGTTTATCTGCATGCAAATTCAAAAATTAAAAGTCTGTCTTTCCAGACAAACTTGCAAAGCATGTTTGCTTTTTCTTTAACCAAGCTACACGCTATGCAAAAACTTGCACACTCACTCACCTGCACGCTCGGAGTAGTGGCCCAGTTGGAGGAAAGATCTGTGCTAGTGTGGTGTAACATGGGATGGCTACAGCATTGTAGAACCCAATCTATGAAAAACAGCAATGAAAAAAAAAAAAAGTTAAATGTTGCCAAACTACAACACTGAAAGTTAACAGCCAACTAGCTCAAAGCTGTTGAATACTTACTTAATTACTACTTAAGTTAGTACTTCATGCTTCTGCATCTTATCTTAATATCTGAATACTTTAAAATGAAGCACTAACAATGAAGTCTCTGGCAATTACAAGTTGCTTACATGCCTTTCTCTTATGACTAATATGGCTGCTTCAGATAGGATTTTCTACAGGACCTTTTATTATTCAACTGATTCAATTGATTTGCTTAGGATCTGTCTGGCTTTTTGGTGTCAGCAGTGGCAGGAAGTAGGCGCAGATGGCAGAGCCATTTCTGCAAACATTATTCTTGTGACAAAATTTATTTTTTTTTAAAAAGGAAAGTTGTGCAGCATTGCCAAAATATGGTCAGATTCTGGATTGTTCTGATGTCCTGCAGCGTATGTATTCCATAGCTCAATTTACTTGACATGGTAGGGTCTTTGCACCTTTGGAAAGTTTCTAAAAGATGTGCACTGTGATCAAGAATTGGTTTGCAATTTCTTTTCATGTATGCGGTTCAGTGATATATTTTTACCGTTATCATATAAATCTATTTAGAGAACATTGAATGAGCACCTTTTTAACGATATCTGATTCATACAGGCTTAGGGGCCTATGACAGCTACCATGTCACAGCTGAATTGTCATGACACGAAGGAATTTTTAGAAAATGCTACTTATATATTAGCAAGGATGACAGGTTAAATTCAGATCCATTATAACATCACTCATTTATCCCAGACTCTCACGATAGTTACAGTAGTGCACTATGATCCCTTTCTTTGGGCACAGTTTTTGAATGCCTTTTAGTGAAATACGACGTATTATACTGTGACCAAAGCATTTGATAAGAAGTCTCTTTTTAACAGTCTAAACATTGGCCCTTATTCAGAAATTGAAGACCAACTCTTGTCCTCACCTCCAGCAATGCAGAGATTCCTCCCATACTGCTATGTAACCAAGTCCCTTCTGTACTTTAAAAAAAATAAGACACCTTTTCTGACCTGAGAACCCAACAGTCTGAATTGAAGGAATCATGATGTAACTGATAGAAAGAAACTGCAGCTGGTGAGAAGGCAAGGCTGCACACAGCTGTGATGTCTGCTCATCAACAAAAAGTTTGCTATTTTGCATAATGCATTGTTTTCTTCCTATGTGTTTTTTCCTTGTGTTTTTCTGTCTTCTTTATTTGTTTTTAAGGGGGAATATTTTATTTCACTGGAAAATAGCAGACTACTCCATAGCTATCAAAAATTAAATGGGACCTTAGTTACAGTCCCATGTAGACTTTCTTACTCAATGAGAAGTGTGTTGCCATTGCAAAACATAAAAGATTTCAACCCAACTAAGTTCATCTGCAATATATTCCGAACAACCTTCTCTTTGGAACCCTGGTATCGAAAATAAAATGTGTCCTTTAAGGTCCTGAAAGCTTTTAAGTTAAAATGCGCATCAAGGAAGAAAAACCCTAAAAGGCTCAATGGATTTCAGTTTTGAATAAAGCCAAGCTAACTAAAGATATTCCTTTGCAAAAGTTTCCATTTCTGACCAGAGCAAACTGACACAAATCCCTTTTGTAAAAAGTTTAGGTTATCTGAATAAATTATTCCAGACCAATTTTCATGTTGCTGTGGCTAGACAGAAAGCCTAGAGTTCACTCAGATATGAGCAATCTATTGAAGTCACTGCAGGAAAGGCAGTGCACGTATATCCTAAGATGCAGAAGAAGGAAGAACTAGAGAATATCTTTTGTTTCTGAATTAAATTGTTCCTGTCTCTTCAAACTGTGCATCCTAAACATACTGCCAGCTTTAAGAGCTGTATCTTTAATGATGATAAACCTTTTATTTTCAACCTGAAAACTGTATTTCTGGGATAAGCTTTGAATGGCTGAAGCACGTGAACCGTTCCTTCTCTCTCTCCTTTCATTACTCAGGCTGGCTTGACTTGTTTATCAAAAGAGCTTTCAGGTCACTGCATAGTTTTGGCATTTCTGTTTTCTTCACAGGTTCCAAAAGGAGGGGCAGAAAAGAGGGTGATGGGATCCTTGCTGAGTCAGGAACAAATCTGCAATGCAGGTTCCACAGTAGGAAGACACCAAACTCAGAGACCTTACATGAGTTGTGCTGCAAAGTGTGTAAAGCACAACAGAGACCAACTGATCCAGCCACCCAACTGAGAGGAAGAGATAAATATGAGCTATTCTCATCAAAGATGAGTAGTTGAGGCAGAAGTAGTTTTTTTCAGAGATTACATGTTTATACAAATCCTCATTTCCTAAACATCACTGTCATTTAAAAAAGGAATTAATGCTTTAATTAAAATCCACATAAAAATACTCATTAATGCTTTTTGTTAGAGCCCAAGGAAATGGATGATAATGCTTTATTAAATTCTTCAGTCTCTACATAAATATAGGACTGGTTACTTTCACAGAATTATATAGGTCCTAAATCTCACATTTTGCTGTAATGTTGTTGTAAGATAGCGCAGCTACAACTGTACTACTGAAGCTGGCTTTTAATGTCCTATTTTGCTTAATATTTTACTGTTATACTATTAAGAAGCATGAAACAGAGCACAAAGTAAAAAAGAACCTGATGAAGATAGTACCTGAACAATACTTATTGCGTTTTAAAGAGAAAAATCCAGTTTATTTCTTAGATCTGTGCTTTCACCCCATTAACAATTCTTTCACAAATCCCAAGATGACTACATACCATAATACTGTGTACTTTTCCAGATGTTCAAAGATAACTAATATAGTGCATGGAAAAATAAACCAAATGCATAAATGTGTTTCTTCTCTTTTTATGCTTATACTAAACATACAAATTCAGTAAATTAACTGCTAATTCCTTACTATAACAAGGGTAATAGTTTTAATGCTAAAATATGATAGAGCATATGGAGTAAAGTGTCAGAATATAAAAATTTCCATAGTCTTGCTTACCAAGTAATTAATCTACAATGATTTTGTGATACTTTGTCATTTCATATTTATTTTAAATATTATTGTTAATTTCAGAGTTCATGAAATGCTTTGCGAGTGCTGACTACTGACAATCAAAGCATCAGACGCCACTGAAATAAAAAAAACCCCAACTTGTACATATATCTATGTATATGAATGGACAATGGACAATTTAAATTTCTTCTTCTCTGCTCAGATAATCAAAGGACAAGCTACCTTTTTCATTTACCCAAAAAAGTTAGTCCAAAGACCTTTTTTCCCCCCTCAAATTTCTGTTTACAAAATACCAATTTTCCCTAAGGAAAGCACAAAAAAAGCAGTAATTTCTGTACATTTGTGCACAGGAAAATCAGTACCCAAAGACTTTGAAAAACAGACAATTGAGGGTCTTCGAAATACACCCTTTATTGCTTATCCTCAAGAAACTCTTCACATTATTCTTTTTTTTTTTTTTAGGAATGTCAAAAAGCAGCGTTTATAGTTCTTCAAAAAACTAATGAAGAAGTAGTGGTCTAAAATCACAAATATTTTGAAATCTGAACCTGGATACTTTAACCAGGAACAGGTGACAAAGTTCATTTTGCATTCAGGATAAAACAGCGAACCCTTTTAGCTAAGGGCTGAAGCAACCACTTACAAAGTTGAAAAAGTGTTATTGACTCTTCTCAAAATCGTAGATGATTGTGGGTTTAGCTGGAGTTACAAGTACAAAGAATGGAACAGGTGACAACAGCAAAGAGCACACTGTTATTTAAGTAATGTCTTTGAAAACAAGCTTTCCACTGCTACTTAAAAAAATTAACCCTATCTTGCATGCAGAACATAGAATTCAGCAGCCCACATACCCTAACGTCAAATGAAATATTCCTTAATACATAAAATGGTTTTTCCATACATGTTTTATTAACACTATAAAACGTGTCATTTTACAGAGAGAGTTCATACCTGACCCTGAGGGACTTCGTCTTTCTTGTCTCTGTCCATCATAGGAATAGGTTGAATACCCGTTTTCTTCATTTCATCACCCTGGAGAAAAGCAGAGAGAGAGATTAGGAAAAAAAAAAAAAATCAAGACTACTGAGATCTGAACTAATTTCCATGTTCTATTGTATGTCAATCTAAAACTCCAGAATTCAAAATAATGTGTGGTACTGGTCTAAGGCAATCTCAGAAAACTGCCTAAGGAGTTGCTCACTTTATACATTCACCTAAATGATAATGTAAATAGCAGATCCTGAAAGTTTTTGACTCAACGTACACACATTTTCCTTGTTTCCGAGGGCGTCTCCATAATAAAAAGCAACTGGAAGAATAAAACCAAATAAATCAGTTCATTCTATTCTGTTCTATTCATAGTTAGTCTCATCTTTCAAAACATTACCTGTTTAAAGCACTACAATACAATGACCAGTAGAACACAACTCACCCATCCAAGGAAAAGCTGAGTAAACCAGATGAATTTACAATGTGCCCTCTTTTTCAACAATCCAGTCTTTTTGACCATGCTGCTTTGAAGAAGCTGCCTGTCAAACAGCCTTCTTTTCTTTAAGTACATTATCCCTCTACATTCATAAAAGGAATACTGGGAAAGATGCAGTATATCCAAAGACCAGATATATGTAATGTACAAGAGAAAAATGCCCCCTTATATTTCACCCATTACCAGCAGAGCAGGCAAAACACATTTCTGAGCACTATACTGGGCCTGAACACAATTACTCCTTAAAAATCCGTAAGTAGCTGGCTACTTTCTGTAACAAATTGAAGTTTTCCAAGTCTTATGCCTCAACTGCGTTGTCAAAACACCACAGATGTTTAATCTTGAGGTTATAAAGGCAACTACAGCCATAGCAATGGTTGCTTTTGGCTACTGCTCATGTCTGAGATTCCAAAGTCAATGTGATCTTCAAATTGCTAACCTTATGTACTGGGTTTGCGTGGCGAGGTCCTGGCAGCAGGGGGACTACAGGGATGACTTCTGTGAGAAGATGCCAGAAGCTTCCCCCATGTCCGATAGAGCCAGTGCCAGCACTATGAGGGCTGCTATTCGGAAAGTTAACTCCATCCCAGCCAGACCCAATACACCTTAGTTAGGGAGAAAGTTTATGCAGGATAATAGCTCATACAATATTTGCTTATCTGTGTCCTTTAATGTGAGATTCAGTTTACAGAGGTTTAGCTATCTGAAAGCTTGGGACATTCCCTAAATCCACGTGTTTCTGCTACAGTTAGTGAAGGCATCTCCAGGAGACAATTTATTACATCTTTCTCATAAGATTTTATCAAGCCACGTGTCAAGTGCCAGCGTGCCCTTCCAAGGGAGGATTTTGGCACCTTTACTCAAAGAGAAGTTTGCAATAAAATAAATTGATTCTGGTCTGAGCAGAGCATCATTCTGTTTGACTGCCTTGCAGCTACCTTGAGTGTAGAAAAGATGGGGGCTTCTGGAAGTCAGTTCCCTCTTGCGTATTTGGCCTCAACATCACCTATTAGCTATGATCCTGCTCAATTAACCAACAAGAGATGTAATCAGGAAGCTATTTTTTAATTGGTGTCTGTACTATTCTCTCATATCACATATTTCTTTCACCAAGTAGTTAGAGAGGCTAGAATCATCGAATCTAGTCTCTGTTAGACATTTTACTGTTGAAAGAAACAAAAGGAAAGGCCTCCTTCCTCCGCTGACAAAAAAAGATGCCTGTAACAATTCCAAGCACAGAAATTCAGTGGATTGTTACTTAGGAACTGTCAGCAAATTTTGTTTTTATGTGCTCCCAGTAAATAATATTTTTTTTTCCATTTGCTTGAAGTACTGCAATTGGTTGATCCAGGACTGTCTGCAGCTACCATAGTCTCAAAGATAAGAACCTCAACACTAAACCATTTAGCATCATATGATTTTAAGCTCTTTGATTAACATAATATCAAGTGCCTGAAAAACACTTGAAGTCAGAGCTTTGAGGAAGCTGTCCAGCCTCTGACAGATTATGCCAAAACTGAACAAAGTGCAGATTTATGTTCGCAATTTCACCCTGAAAGAAAAAGGTATCACAGAATCACAGAATGGTTTGGGTTGGAAGGGACCTCTTGGGATCATCCGATCCATCCGACACACCTACCCCAGCAGGATCAGCTACAGCAGGTGATCCAGGACTGTGTCCAGTCAGGTTTTGAATATCTCCAATGACAGAGACTCCACAACCTCTCTGGGCAACCTGTGCCACTGGTTGACCACCCTCACCATAAAAAAGTACTACGTTTAGATGGAATGCATGCACTAGAAACACAAGTGTTTTCTTGTCTTTAGTATGTGTGAACACATATATGACACACTGTTGTAAAAAATACTGCTTTTATCCTCATAGTTATGATCGTGATCAGAAAGTTAAAGCTGAAGTTTTAAGCAAAGAAGTTTGTGTCATACTTGCAGTACGGCTATAATAAGTGGACTATAAGTCTCTTACAAAAATACTGCAGAAATTGTTTAACAACTGCCTAGTGTCTCGCATCTCACAAAAAAATCACAACAGACAGATCTTATACAAGCTTGTAATCCTATATAATTGATCAGCAAATGTATTATTTTGCTTAAGTTACAGCACTGTGGGAAAGCTTCATGCAGAGTGATATCAAGGTAGATCTTAGCTGAAAACACTAGCTATATTGGGCTTCGTTCAATGAAAAAAGATCGGTGTGACATACCACAAAATTGCTGCAACCTCTTCTGCAGTTATTGTTTTAGTTAATGATTACACAGAGAAGAAATATTATAAAAATGCTCTGATGAAATAATTCAACATATTGAGATTATGAACTCAAGTAGTGATTAGAAGCAACATTCTATCCTACTTTCAGAACTGTAACATAACCATTCAATCTAGTCAAATATACTTTTCTAGAGTTCACCTTTTTTCCCAGTTAAGTAACAATTTCTGCAGTGAAACACAATCTAAACTTTCTATTGGTTCACCTTTCCCAGGATTTTCTCTATATCTGTCTCCAGCTTCCAGTTTCCAGAAGCGTTTAGACCTGTGGCTGGATTTGTCAGCCATCCTGACTGGATCACAACATATCCAACTTCTGCCATGTATCAGTTAACCTCTTCTTAAAGAGCATTCAGTAAAACACCAATTACAGAATTAAATTTCTGTCAATAACTTCTAATTTACATTTGCTCCATGAAGTAGCAATATAACAAGATCCACCTTTATTAACTCACCCTTGGATTACAAAACAGTTTAAAGTCTGGGCAGGCTCAATTATGTCCATAATTCCATCTTTAGTATTGTTGAGTAGGAAAAATCAGTTTGATCCTTCCTTCTCCACTGAGTTCATAAGATTTGCATTAAAAAGTCATTTTACTTGTAAGCAAAAAAGTTGAGTATGTAATCAGTGAGACACATCAACATTATACCTCCATTATATCACTCATAAGAACACTCATTTTCCAGTGATGACACTTTAGAAAGTGAGTACTGTACTAGATCTTTGAGCTTATACAGTCTGCATTTTTCAAATATTTTATTGTAGTCTGAGCTGTTCATAGTTAAGAGAAAGAGAACGTGAATACAAGAAACACCCACAAGCCATGCACATCTTGAATTTCATAATGAACATGCAACAGGCACACTATGTGCATGCTACATCAACTCTGTGGGGCCCAATTTCCATTTTACACCTGTGTAAAACAGAAATAAGCCCACTGAATTCTGCAGACTTCCACAGGGCACATAACAGAAAACAACAACACTTTATGATACAAATGTGCAATAGTAGTTCTGAAAAAACAGCGTATTTTCTAAAACTGCATAATTCAACTCTATGCAACACCCTCCGAATTTATTCCTTATCCCGAAAGTAGTCACTTCCACTTTAAAAATTAAACAATTAGAACATTTACTCCTCAGCATAAGACACGTGAGAGATTGCATCTTTATTTATGAACATGGTTATATTAACACAGCTCAATGCCTCGTGTCAATTCTCAGTATATCTTATCTGTGGAGTAACTTTCAGTATATTAAAAAATCAGCTCTCTCTGAGACCCAGTTGTTGAGCTGGCTCATAAAGAAGGTTCAAATGGTTGGATCAGAACAATTTTAAAGTTTGTCATATTTGCTTTAGCATTTCCTGGACTCATACTGCAGCTTTATAACTGTTTTTAAAGGCAGCTGAGCTGGAAGCTGGTTTCATATTTTGGATTTCTAGAATACAAATAGATCCTTCACAAAGCTACAGTTAGTGACTCAAAAAAACCTTACAGGTTTTCTTCTGTATTCTGTTGCTTGGTCACTTCATGTTAGGACATACTTTCTAAATTCATCTTTAACAGAGAGAAAAAACGTTGCCTGAAAATCAGGAAGCTAACGGCTCTTTAAATAGCTTCAGAGTAGACAACAAAACACGTGCATGCACCAATGAACACTCTTTAAAACAAGCACGCTAAGATACCGATTGAAAAAATACTTATGGTTGTTTTTTTCTTCCTGGATACTTCCATTTATAAGGAGAGTAAACCAAAGAAACACACGTACCTCGGCCCAGAACTCCGCATATATATCATTGGCTGTCAGTCTGGTAACTGGCCACAACTTTGTTACAGAACACAAATCACAAGCCGTCATCATCAGACCAATCACTCTATCTCTGAAGTAAAACAACATTAAATTGTAAGTTTGGTAAAGAATTAATGACCACACTGCAAAGTTTTTATTTGCCCTTCCTCAGTTCAACCGGCAGTAAAGTATATATACTACTAGATTTCTCCAACTTTGCTTGTTTCTTCCTCACTTGTTTATGATTCATTGGTAAGGCATGACACAAATTGTATATTATATTCCCTGTAGTATTCCCTGCATTGTTTGCAACCAGAGTTCATTGACCATCCTCTGCAGAATCACATTCATAGAAAAGTACACAAGAATGCCTGTCTGTTGAAACACTCGCATGCCCCTCCTTAATTTTCTGAAAATACAGTACAAGTCTATAAAAAGAAAGGTGGCATATCCTGTCGCTGCATTTCTTTCTGTTCTTTAAAGAGAGAGGAACACATGCTCCAAAAAGAGGAAAAACTAGTTCTGAGTCTATCTCAAGGTACTCTGTCATTGCTTTGTTGGAATGAATTCTAACCCTGACAGGCAGAACAAGAATCCTACACGTAACTCTGTCCTATACACTGACGAACCTGTCCACAGAATAACTGAACAGCTTCAGTAGGATTATAATAATTATCAGAATAAGGCGCGCACACAAAAAAATCTTACTTAAGCACTTTTCTAATATTCGCCTACTACCCAAACCTATGGTTTATGAGTCTAAGTTTTATAAAGAAAACTGGCAAATTAATGATTGAATTCATGTGTTTTCCACCCAATGGAGAATTTAAGATGGCACTTAAGGACACCTGCATCTTTGTTAATAATGCCTATTCCATGAAAAAAGCACACAACCTGCTAACTTGCATGCCAATGTGATGGCAGTCATTAAAACTGTACCAACAGACAAATACACCAGGGAAAATACACAAATACACAATATAATCAATAAATAAATGGCAAAGTGCAGTTCCCCTGAGTTAAGAAAGAGCATTCATCAGCCACGTAAGGGCCAAATTTAGCATTCCATTGCATTTACAGATACCAACTAGAAGTCTTGGATTCTTTAGCCACATTACAAACTGACGTCCTATCCTCGGGCACGTGGCTTTGCACTGAAAATGCTCTGAGGGCAGGAAAGATAAAAAAAAAACATAATAGAAAATTCAATCACACACTACATAGTTGTGATCCTATTTAAATTTTATAAACCCTAAATTCAAAATTTCTGGTAAATTTCATTCTGATTATCAGCAGCTATTATATCTTCATCTTTTTAAGAAGTTGAGGTTTATTCAAGTCTGATAAAGCTTCAGTTCCATACTGGGAAATAAGGTTTTAAAAACTGCCCTTCCTACAGCGTTGTAATAATTTACTCAAAACTACTGGCAAAAACCTGTAAAACTCCTCAGAAAGAAGACCCAAGTACCAAAGTTCCTTCTGAAAAGAAATCAGAATCATGACTCAATATTTTCCCATATTACCTCTCTAATTTTTCCCTGCATGAGATTAATGACAGGATCCACTTTCCAGTAAAGAAGCTCTGAAGGGCTGCATGAGCCCTTTAATGAAGCCTGTTACGAGACACATCTCTCATCCAGGGTGCGCTATGTTTTGCTTACGTGGACAGTCTCATGTGTTTATGAATAGGAATATATGCACTTGTATATTTTTAAAACTTAGAGCTATCTTAATTCACAAAGATTGAGATCTGACCAGAATTTTTTCCAAAAAAGCATGTTAACAGAATAATAAAAATATTGACAGAAAAATAAAACTAAGTAATTATTGCACTATACCTTTTCCCCCACCACCTAACTGCCTGTGCACTAACTTTCCTCTGCAGATGATCTGTCACTGAACTGTGCAGATGACCTCCAAAGGCAGTGACATGCAAATATAAAACAATGGAAATTACTGTTACATCCTTGGAATTTTACACACAGCTGGTCTTAGAAATCTCATATGTAAGAAAATTATAGTGTACACAGAAATTTTTTTTCAAAAATATGGTTTTTCTTTCTAGGACTAATGCCATAGTGAACTAATACTGGTTTGCTGCTTTACCTGTGTGCTTGGTTCTTAAGGTTTAATGCTCCCGTCTGATGTAGCTCTTCAAGCTGTTTTCTATTTCCAAAATACAGGGCAAGGTCTGTGGCGATGATGGCTTTCCGGATGATCTCAAGTACTTGCTCATATTCGCTGGAGCTCAGATTGGAGAAGACATTGTGCCCTTCCAGCTATGAAAAAGTAAAAAACCAATAAAAAGCACAAGCTCTAATTCTGAGATGATTTCAGTCTTTACTTCACCAGACAGGTTACAATGGTTTTACAGCCCAATGACAATTTTTGTTGCAAATTCAAATGTTGACAGCCTGAAATTCCCATTTTTACCTCTCCTTTTTAAATATTGTAATGAAACCTATGACTAAGCCACTGATTCGGTTTTGGGACTGCTCCTTCTGAAGCCTAAAGGTATTAATAGAGAAAAATGGTAGCTTTTTCTTCTCTGACTTATAAGCACTACAGACACAGCACTTCCTGACAGTATTAGCTTGGGAACTTGTGATTCAATACTGATCCAGAGTACTGTGTTGCCAAGTTGGTAAACTGAGTATCTGATTCACTCTTAAGTACAATGTTGATACTGCATAACACATAATATGGATAAGAAAATATCCAAGTTAAAGTACTAAAATAATTTTGTTTTCATAGTGTTCCAAATGAAATGTGCCTGAAATTGCTGCATTTACCGATACAATTTTCTCTATAGAAATAAAGTTAATTACAGTATTTTAATGTATATGAACGTTTAGGGGAAAAAGCTGCTTTGTTCAACCATAAGTTGACTGACTTATAAACTAAAGACAGCGGTTTCCACTACGGAGGTTCTGGCAACATGCTACTTTTCAATTTCCACTATGTATTATTGCACATTTAACTGACAATATCCATGTACTGTGATTGCTCGTGAAGCTACATCACATTTTCAAAAGTCAACACTATTAGCTGCCTCTAAGATTTGGAAAACAACTTGTCAAAAGTCTTCCTACTGTTGAGAGGAAACAGAGAAAAATAAAAAAGAATGAGCCAGCCGTGTCAAGGTGTGCACATTCACAAATAGAAAATATTATTAAAATATATCAAAAGCAGATGTGTTTTGACATTTAATTGGCATTTGGGCTGAAGCTCATAAAAAGTTTCCCTGACTTTTGTCAAGCATTTACATAATTTGTTCAAAATAAATCCTCCGTGGTACAAATAGGCTTGGTTTCTCTCACCATCCGGAACGTAAACGTCATTTTCCAACATTTTTACTTGGACAAGTAGATTTGTTGTGAATAATGAATAGAAAATACAATCCGTCTATGACTCAATGCTCCTTTGACAGACTCCTAAGTCATAGAACATGATATTTAAAAAAAAAGTTCAGAACATTTAACATCATCCACACTTTGGGAGCAGGAAATGACTACTACTAGTTTTCATGATTTAGGGTTTTGGGGACCCTTTCCTCCTCAACCTTGCTGCCTAATCCATGAGAACACGCTATTTGTCCTAATATTTAAATTATTCTAGATTCTGTTTTTAGGCTTTAGAAGCTGCACTATCAGAAAGACCACTGTGACAGCTTCTGTTCATACTACTTAGAAAAGAACTGATTCTGTTAAGTACAGACAGAAGCTGCCATTTCTGAGCATGTCACTTAGGCTTTTGAGTAGTACATTCAAAGTACAGCTCCTAACATTTTATTCTTTCCCTGCTGAGCTAAAGCTAGTGAATAGAATCCTATGTATTCGTAAGTATGGTGTACACTAGAACTACAGGTGGATGAGCAAAGCAGCTATAAAGTTCCAAACAGTGAAAAGTACTGCAGGTTACTCACATAAAATTAATATTCATTGAGATAAACCCTAAAGGGTTTGGTGGGTTGATTGGCTTTTTTTTGTAACAGTCCAGGAATTCAGTAAGGCTTTTCGATTCAGACAAAAACCAGCAAGTCCAAAAGGCTGCTCTAATCTGTCTTTCCTGCTAATCACCACCCATGGGCACTTGGGTAGCCCGTGTCTGAATCCACTTTACAGCCCTGATGACCCGTCTCCCTTTCCTCACTCACACTGATGGCCAAGGCTAGGAGGTAGCAGGGAAGCAAAAGGGTTCCCTGCCTTCTTGGCAAATGGGACTTTCACTGATTACAACATTTCTGCAGGAAAAATGCAAAATGATTTTTGAACAATGACTGAAGTCTGCTTCACGTAGCCATAGTGGGACAGAGAAGTGTTAATGACTGAGGAACTTGCTCACTGTGCACGAACTCACATGAAGAATGAATACTAAAAATCTAATGCCATACCACCACTGAAGGATTCAATTACACCCTCCCCTACATGGAGGAGCATTCAGAGACAAAGCTTCCATTCTCTGATGAAATGTATATGATACCTAAAAGCATAATCACAAGATGTGCTTCTGCATACAATACAGAATATGTATTTTTCCTAAAAGGTGATTAGGTATTTAAGAAAATAAATATCTTCCCCCTGAAAGACCAGAAAGAAAGAAAAGTTAACAACGAATTAGTGGCACAGTAGCATGGTAAGGCTGTGCATTGAGCATGTGCATGGTAGACTAAAACCGGTGAGCACAAGTATGTTATGGACTGGCAGTGGTTTCACAGGTGAGAGTTCTCACTCTTCTCTAATCGAGCATGAAAAAAATTTTCACCGATGAGAAAATATCTGTGCGTCAGTAGCACACTTGGATTTCCCAAAACGTGTCTGCATGCTTTCTTGTAGTTTTCTATTCATTAAACATACAGACACCTCACCTCATATTAGGAAATCTCTTTCATAGAACATTACCTTACTCAGGTTTTTTTATTTCAAATTGCTGAATAACAAAAAAGCACACGATGACATAATGAAACAAGTTTAAACTTTCCATGCGTGCAAAATTAACATTTCTTCCTTCATGCCACACATTTAATGTTCACGGAATTTATTACAGCAGGTTTTCAAGCTTCTCATGCAAACTTTTGCCAGTACTTGAGTTTTTATTCAGAATTTCAGGATGGTTGAAGGTTTTGTTGAAGCACATTATGCCGGAAATATCTATGTAAGTGAGAAACTGATTTTTCATTTTCAAAGTTCCTATTCCATATGGTCATAGGAAAAACCCTCATTTACCCAGAAGCTAAAAGCCCCAAAGGAAGGCCTTAAGCAAAGACCTTCAAATACACAATATTTTTAATAACATCAAGATTTTGGGGAAGCTATGTTTTGCACTATTATTGAATGCTTGGGTTGCTAGTTGTGAAACCTGGCTTGCTGTAATAAATCTTCCTCTCTTCTAAATGAGCACTACAATCCAGAAATGAAATTAAGCATGCTTCAGAAAAATCTACTGGGTAATGATGTGACTCCTATTTCCACCACTGGACTCTACTGCACAGAAGATACAATTTCAATAATCCTACCTGCAGGATGGACACAGTCTGCGAGAAGTGGTGCTGTTCCATTGTTGACGTGGAATAGAGGGCAGCTAAGGGGTGGTCAAATTTCTGAAGATAGCTGTTGCTGTAACCTCTGTGATCCAGGTCGTGACACAGGCATGCAACTAAAAGACCTTTTCGCTACAAAAAAATTGAGATAAACATGAAAAGTAAGATGTATTTCCTGCCCCTAGATGTCACACTCTTCCCAAAATACTGTCAAAGTTGCACTATGCTTCACTGCCTTCAAAAAGCACATGGAGAAACATCCTTAAAATTGCAAGAAACACGGAAGTGACGTGCTGAATTAAAATTCTCAGTCCAATTGTAATTCAAACCTTTTATATATTATGAATTTAAAAAACATTGTTGCACAATCACATACTACTGGAGGGATTCTGCTTCAGGAAGAAATCTGAGTTTTAAACAAATAGTCTGGTCATCCACTGAATCCTTACCATGTTTATTAAAAAAATAAAAAGTGCAGTTATTGAGGGAGAGGAAATACGTAAGATGTATGATCTCCTGGTCAAGGCAGCTGCACCAAAGTCTGATGCTAGACCTGCCTCTGCAACACTCCTTGAAGACACTGACCAAGTCTCCTAGGTGAAACTTTTCCTAGGAAGTCACTAATGTGAGCCACAGAAATGCTGGAGAAGGGCAACTGCAAACAAAGGAAGACTGTAAAAACTGTTTTTTTTTATTTAGTTAACTCTTAATAGAGAGGAAATGGAGTCCCTGAAATCTCTCTTTCAACACACAAAATACGTGAGCACTTGCAAAAGTTTTTCACGCAGCAGGTGTGTTTTGAAAACACATTCATTAATGTTTGTGAGGCGGTCACTGTCAGCATGGACTATCACAAAAATGTCTTTATAGACTTAACAGCTCTGTCTTATAGTTGGTTTTGACAAGTGTTCAGTAAACAAGGATAAGGCTATAAAATGAAGCAGAAAAAGAATACTGATTAGCCACCTATTAAGTGAGCAACATCCAACCTGTATACTGTACTGAGGCACATGATTCTGTGGAAAAATAGCAAACAATGATGTAACTAAAGATTTTATCACAAGTATACAATGTGCAGAATTAAGGTTGTAGCAACCCTAACTGTATTTCTGATTTTGAGACCTTCACTTTTATTTTAAACCCTTCACTTTTATTTTTAATTATGTCTTTTCAATATTGCATCTTGTGAAGTGCATTTTTAAAAAGCACATAATAAAACAGACGATGCAGCAGCACACATCCACAGATCCTCAGCAGAAGTGGAACCCTTAGGAACATAACACACACCTAAATTACTTGAAGTGGTGCAGTAACAGCTGTAGGAAGCTGGTGTCCCCTTTTTACTACTGTCAGAGGGGGCAAGACATGTAACCAATAGACTTGAAAAACAGTCTCTGACAGCAAAAGAAAGACGAGTCTCAGAATCCTTTGTGCTACATGTTAGATCTAGCGGGCATAAGCTTTTCTGTCCTTCCCCCACAAGTTTAATTCTCCTGTTGCATCCTTTACAACCTGTGTTTTTTCCAGTCTTACAATTCTCATCAGTCTGTCCCTTGTACCAGATGGTTCTCTTTGTCTAGCTTGTCCCACTCTCCACATCCCACGAAGTCATTCTTGTCTCAGTCCTTCAGGATTATACCATGCCTAATCCCAGTGCTCTTAACCTTGTATGCATTGTCCCTGCTTGGGTCCCAACTCTTTGACCACTGCCAACTGCTGGATCTGTTTGTCCCTAGATCAGAGTTCCCTTTACAGTGTTTCATACTTCTTTTCCCATCTCGAAGTCTATCAAGGTTCATGTCATCATCCCTCACCTGAGACCAGCCCATCCTAGTTCCCCAAACTTTTCTTCAGCAGTTTCCTGTATTCTTGTTGGATTCATCTCCAGTCTCAAGAGAGGAGACTGCTAGAAAGAGCTGGAACATAGGCTAGGATAAGGCATTCAAACAGGTGAAGGCTGGCTGGAGTTTGGCAGGGAACAAAGACTGTTTCCACCTGTCTTAACGGCTGCCTCTTTTGCTCTCCCTGTCTTTCTTACTCTGTGTCTCCAAAAAGATGGGGCTTACTACTTGGTTAGTCCTGAATGCTATCAGAGCTTTAAATATTCCCTGAGGCTGCAATCCACAGATTTTTGTTGTTAAAGGAATACTGATTTTTTCAAACTTGTATAGCTTTGCCAAATTTCAGCATGTGCCTGGCAAATGCCACTTTCCTATTTCAGTGTCAATTTTCAAGTCCCTGTTTTACAGCAGAATAAACTAGACCTTTTCAAATGAAAGCTCACCAAATTTTATTTTACGCTTACACACTCAACAAAAACTTGATTTCTCCTAGTATGTTTCTTTAAAAGAGCCAAACAATTTTGGCTGAAATTTCCCCACATGAATCAGCTTGAGGAAATCATGGAGCTTGGAAAATTACAGGCCAAATGGCAGTACACAACTGAAAACAGGTTCTCCCAGTCAGAAGTTTCAGGTAGTATTAATAATAGACAGAACTCCCAGTTGCACCTACCATAATTCAGGAAAAAAACAAGTGACAGTTCTTCATAGTGTATATTAATATTTAACCATTCTAAGCCTTCCATTTTATTATTACAACTTTTCCAGATAGTGATCTATTCAAAGTATTTTTTTCCTGATTTTTTTAAACACTATGCATTTATCTTTAGAATATGTACACACATGCTAAGGAAAACTGTTGTATAATAAAAGTTGATCAGTGAATTAGCATATCCGGACAAATGTTTTCCTTCCATCCTTTCTACTCTTCTCCTTTTACACATATGTCAACCACCTCTGCAACCCTTGTCCTCCTATTCAGGATCTCCCAGACCTCACAGAGTTCAAGATTTAGGGTGTTTCCTTCCCCTCAGTACAGATCTGACAGTTAGTTAAATAATTAAAATAAAGACTGTGGTTGTAAGCGGGCAGGGAGAACCTCAAAATGTGGACATGAACTTAGAGCAAATCTGCTACTGCTTCTTCAGTGGGCAGACCTGAAAACTGTGAAGGAAACACTAGGATTAGGAATCTGAATAATTCTCCTTCCTCAAGCTTTCTACTCACACCCATTCCCTCTGCAGGGACCTTTATATACACTCTGCCCAAGCTGACAGCAAAACTCTAGCATAGAAAGTGTACTTCTACGATGGCTGATACCTCTGATGAGGTCTAGTAACTGATACAATCATCTCACCTACCTCTAGATCAGTGAAAAGCCCCTGGTTGTTCTGAAGTATGGCATACATGCAATGTGCAACGGTAACTGCATGCTTCCAGTTGTGGTATGGCACACGGCGATAATTCTTCTTTACAGACATAGTAAATCGGCATAGCTTTTCAAGTTCAAAGCTAGAAAGAAATTAATTTGGTCAGAGACAAGAAATGAGAATGGGAAAAATAACCAACAGAGGAGAAAAGATGCTCTTCGATTTACTCTTCTTGCTAGGATTGACTCTCATTGCAGATGACTCATTGATTACAAGAGTCATTCAAGTTTTGACAAGGACAGAGGAGCGTGGATACCTGACAATGCTCTTAGTTTAATCTGTAAAGTTCTGGAACATAAGTCTAGCTACCCAGCTCAGGCAACGCAATTGCATAACCTTCCCTGCTCCCAGAAACTTGAAGCGTGGTTTCTTTAAATCGTTACCTATTCAACCTGCTAAATAGTGAAACTCTGCATCTAATGGACAATTTGAAAACATCATTTGTGATCAAAACAGAAAATTAGGGGTTTGTGTCAAGATGTGTCAAGCAAATGACACAGAAGAAACAATCCTGTTTAAATGAAAATTTCAGTCAAATGCCAAATGTGTAAGTTGTTTTGAATAAAAGAAGTTGAGATGCTCCATATTGACATCATGAAAAGAAGATTTTACTTTTTCCAAGGCTTTAAGATTTTTTTCCAGTTTGGCCAAATGAACAGAAATTCACATTTCACCGTTTCTTCGTTTTTCACCAAACAATATTTTGTTAAGTAAGTGCTGGTCAACCACAAAAATGCCCCAAGTCTATAGTGTTTGTAGGATTATTTCTTAAAGATTGTTTTTTATATTTTTGCTATTAATACAGACAAGCAAAATGAATTTATGATCAAGAGTATTTTCACTAAGGTATTAATAAAAAGCAGTAATGAAGTAATTGTTATGTTTGGCTCATATGCTCATCAAAGTCACCTCTGAGAGAGTTCATATTCTGTAGTACCAGAGCTCTGCACAATCTTTAATAGACTTTATCTACCGATGTTCCTTTGAAAGGAAAGCTGAATACTTTTTGTTTACACATGGGAAATTCAGGCACAGATTAGATATCAGGTAAAATTTTCTAAAGTACCTAATCCGAGCTGCCTGGGATGAAAAGTGAATTTTACACTTGAGCCCAGAACTGAACTGAAGATGCCAGAGTCCCAAGTCACTGACTTTTTCCCTCATAAACAGATCTGTTTTCCTTTATTCTCATTTTTTCCCCCTGTTACTGTGGTTTGAGGTTTTTTTGAGTTCCATGTTTCGATAATTTCTTGGGTATCTCAGGGAAGTGGTATTAATGTTCTAGTTCTGCAATACATGTGGGCTGAGAAAACAAAGCTGAATGTCTCTGACCTATATGTAAAAATGTAAACACATCTACTATATGGAGCCACTTAGATAGAAAAACGTATTTCTATGGTTGTGTGCTGAGCAAGGTAATTATTCTTCTCAGCCTTAGTCTTATGTTAGTAAAAATGGAGGCATAGTCTTTCAAAAAAGCTTTAGGCTTTCTTTTTTAATGCTGGAGAGTTAAGTCAGACAGCTCTAGAACAAGTGTTAGAACTACTGTTTAAAATAATACATCATAATTCAGAATATCACAACAGTCACTTCCGTCTACATCCAATATCAACTCAATGGTTACTACGGGATAGTACAAAGGGGAAAGTACAAAGCCAAAAGCGAAAATCATTATCAATGATACCTCAACGTAGAATACTATTACTTCCTCCACTGCTGTATTTTGTATACTTGATGAAAGCAGTAAAAGATTATTTTTTCATGAGAGCAAAGAAAATGTAGCAAGTATCATAGATTTTTCTCCAAAATCCTCCCTGGACACGACAGTTATACATTACATAGGTGTATACTTCAAGGCACAACCTTACTCCTCAATATATTAACAATCAAATTTTAGTCTTAAAAAAGCTGTACTTGTTTCAGAGGGTTGAGAAGTTTTGTTCTTTCAGAAATTAAATAAAAGTTCAGTCCCAACAGCCTCCTTTTCAAATATTTTCCTCACTTTTGTTTCTTTAATTTATATGTGAAAGTTGAGACTCATTTGAAAAAGGTCAAGTGGGTATCAATTCTTCCCCATCAAAGTTACACCTCGAAAGAAAGAGACTGGGAGACAGAGAGGGAAAAGAACAGAACTTAGCTGAAAATTTGAACCCCAATCCTGCATCCACATCCATTCAGTCAGGAATGGAAACAAGCCAACTACACTGGGCAGTAGAGAACTGTATCTAGAACAGTCATCCACTTTGCAGTATTGAAGAAGACATGAGAAGGACCCTCAGGTTTGACTGTATGCTTTGAGGGCATGGAGATTCATCCAGTTACTAAGATGAAACAGTCACCAGCAAATTTTTCCCAAATGTTGCTGCTTTTTGCAGGGAGATACTTCCCCTTTCAATTGCCCATCTGTAGATTTTTTCCCATAATTTGGAGCAGCTCCTTTCTTTCAGCCATGGGACATACTTAGCCAAGACACTACTGATCTTAGTAATGATAATGGACACTGAAGGGACAATAAATTAAACATTTTGTTTGAAAATCATTCACTTCCATAATTAATGCACAATGATCCTGATAACTGATTTTATTTAGCAAGATAAGATCTAACCTTGGATTATTTTAACCATATACCATATATTATATTAATTTCAGCAACTATATATTTGAAAAATCAGTATTCATGGACCCTCTCTCCTTTTTGGCAAGAGCGCCTTTAATATCTTCACCATCTTCTGTCTGAAAAGCAATCTCATCTCAGAACCAAACAACACTTCTATATATTGGAAGGACAACTGTTTGGATGATATCATGAGTTCTTTTACCCAGCTGTTCCCAAATTTTATCAACTGAAGACCAAGAAGCTGGGACAAGAAATCCAGTCTGCTTATTACAGCCCTGTATAGAACAGACATAGTAAATAAACTCTGAAGAAAATAAGACCTTGGATTATAAAATAATGATCTCAGAGCTTCCTAATACATAAACACATAAACAACAGAATTAAAGCAATAAATCAAGTACTTCATACCAGGCTGTCCCACAGGACTGGTGAACCATGTAGACAAAAATGGCAGGCCAGACATCCTCATATGGACTGATATCAAAGTGGTATCTAAGAAGAAAGTTTCAGCTTAGTAAGGACAAACACCTTTTCTTTCTTACTAAAAGCAAGTGAAAACAACTAGGTAATGTATATCCGACAGCATTGACTTGTTTCTGAATATACACAGAAAACTGACTTTACAGGCTATATTTTCCAGCAATGTAAGTTAATATTTTTCCGCTGAGGTCAATAGAACTATGCTCATACAATCATACAACCATTTAGGTTGGAAAAGACCCTTAAGATCAGCGAGTCCAACCGTTAGCCTTTGGTTACCCTTTGGCTTTGTTTAGTTAATAGAAACATAAATCTTTATTTAAGAATCCATTGCTTAAGTAATGTACAAAAATCTTTGTTCTACAGGGATGATGAGAGCTTTACAGGCACTCTTAAAATATTCCAGGCTTTCCTCCCAGGAACTGTAAAGATGGTATCTCTAATAATATATTTACTGGCTTTTTTTCAATAATTTCTGTTACGAATTTGGTGAGACAAAAAAAAAAAAAAAAAGCCCAAACTTCAAAAATCAAACATTTAATACTGCATTTTTGATGTTTCATTAGCTGAGGACTTTTCCCCTCTCCTGATAGCAACATTTAGGCCTAATATTAGGGACCTGCTCAGCAGAACTGTCTGTCCTTCGATTATTAATTAACCCCTTCCCCCGGAACCTGCTGTGCTGCAAGTCTTCTGTTTACTTTCCATTGAACCCAGCCAAACGCTTGCATGTACGTGGCATACTGAACAGCACAGCAGGTACAAAAGAGCTGGAGGTAGCTGAATTGCTTGGAAAACGGTTAAATGTATTCAGATTGCTTGAACTAAAGGATGTTAATATAATTTAGAATGAAACCTGTCATCTTTGCAAGTAAAAGTCATTTTTGCTGAGGAGGTGGGTTATATAATACCATCTAACAAAGCACAAGAAATTGTATGGCAAAGAATAAGCTTCTCTTAGGGTGTAATCCTGCAAGCTGCTAATACTCTGGTGTTCAAGCAAATCACTTCAGCATGTAATGAACTTCAACTGTAAGCAGTCCCCGTTAAGCATACGCTCGCATGCTTTGCTCGCTCACAGCTACAATGCTTAGCGCCTGACAGGAGTCAGCAAGTTCTGGAGATTAGGTTTACAAAGACAACTTAGATTTTGTGACTCAATATCATAGAGTTCTGATTTTAGGCACCTGGTCACTACAGTAGAATCTATTGTCCTGGGCCACAAACAGTGACTAAAAAATGAGATGACTCCCAATGTTAGCATTGAGTGGGGACTGACTGATAAAATACAGGTAAAGGTACATCTTCAGCGCACAGCAGATCCTTGAGAGCTGAAAGTAACTGAATTATTTCAGAGAAAGCCTAAGAGTCTGGATGGGAAGTCCTCCTCCAAATTTAGGCCACAACTCTAAACTCTAGCACCTGGGATTCATAACCCTGAATTATCTTCAGAAGTTTGGAGATCTGTATCCATTTCCCCCTCCTTCAAGAAACACAAGCAGATGCACAAAACACACACACCAAAAAAACCAACCCCAAAACCCAAACCCCAACTGCCCCCCCACCCCCAAACCCAACAAACGTACAACCCAGAAAATCCCAGGAATGAGCCAAATCTTTTTATTCTAAAACATATACAAGGGGATGAGATCATGCATTTGGTCTTCTTAATTACGGATGTTCCAGCTCAGCCTCCTCTCTGGCTTTGAGCTGTTGGTGACTTTGGACTATCAGAAAGAAAGCTCATCTCTATGATCTTTAGATATAAACCAATACTTAAAGCAACTGCTGTAGCTACCCATGCCTGAGGAAAATGCTACCATTCTGAGTAGGTATCATTTTACATCTTTGATAGATAAATTTTGTTCACAGGTCATTAAGTATAACTAAGTATAAGAAAGCCAGAGATAAACCCCCATGATTTTGGGATAGTTCAATAATAAAAGTGCTTCCTACAAAACCCTCCGCTACACCTAGGAAAAAAACCCAAACATCTTTTTCACAGACTGATACAAGATGCAACTGTCGCTATATGAGAAAAATACTTACAGTTCAATTTCTTTATAAATATGTGGAGGCAGTGTACAGTGCATGAGGTTTTGCCACTCTTCTGCTGTACAAACACTGTGGTAGGATAGCTTCTCCATTGTTACACGATAAATACACTCTGAATGGCGAATTCTGTGGTACATCTGAAAAAGGGAAGTCATTTATTAATGTGAAATTTTAATAAAGGAAAAAACATTTCTTTCCTGTACTCAAGCACTTATTCTTAAAATACACATCTGCAAAAACGTTAGTGCTTTTGGCTGCTCAAAAAGAAAAGCGACAGATTATATGACATTCAGTACTTCTGGAAAACTGGACCTTCTATCACATCACATTCTGCATCTACTCACTCAGGTAAACATGTAAGGCTCAGCTGATTTTTCACTGCGTCTGAGCTCTCCCAAGAAAAAGAATCAAAGTTCAGGAGTTAGAGCTCAGTCCCTTGCAATATGCAAACAGAAAAAAAAACTGGTAACAGGGCACAATTCATATTTTGTGCCACTGCATGAATTCAGCTATTAATTGATACAAATAACTGCTATCTATGCACAGTAAAAAGCACACGAGACCTATCATTATCATACCTACATTACTGCGCAATAACTGTGACAAATAAGTACAGTTAATTAGAGAGAGGTTCAGACAGCTACTGCAGACATGGCATGGTCTGTAAACAAGTGAGGGCACAACAATTTTACTAGAAAAGATAATCCTCTGGAGCAGTATGCCCTGAATGGTAACATTCACCATCTAAAAAGAGTGAACTCGCACACCACTGAGTGATTGCATGCTCCCATGCAGACCTTTCTGCTTGCCTTGAGTCACGTGGAACACGTTTAAGTAACTGTTAGTAAAATTTGCTGCCCCAGTATACCGACAGCATGATGTTGGTAAAATGGCTTAATGTAATTCACCAGGCTTAACTGGCATTGCATTGTATCTTAACTCCCATGAATACGACACATTTCTTCTGCATTGCATTTTTATTGTATTTGTTGCATTTTTATACTTATATAGTAATGATCATTAAATTGCTTACGCTTCCTACCAGAATAGTATTTTTTGTGATGATAGAGGGTTTGAAAACAAAAATAGCTATCCACTCTTATCTAGAAGCATGGATAATTATGAGTATATAGCACAGCATATAAATGTATAAATTGATATCTTTGAATATTAAGCATATAGAATCGAGAGAATACATAATATCTCCATCCCCCCGTTAAATCTGTAAAACATGAGATCTGAATTTATAAAAGTAAATAAGAAACATACTTTCTAATGGAAAAGAGAAGACAGACAGGTATCAGTCACATTTCAGAGCTTGCTCTCTCAGTTTAGCTACACGAAATTGATGTATCCAGAGTATTATTATTTCAGAAAGCACCAAATGAATCCCGATCATCCTCTTAAAATACAATTATTCAGCAAAGAATTCAATGATTCCTGTTTCCTCGTTAATTCAACAAAACAGACTTATTAATCACCTTAATAATCTGGAACATCAAAATCTTTAAGTAGGATTCTAAGTCTTCCCATTACAACCAACAGCTTACAAAACTGTAAATAAAACTTACATTAGCACAGTGTAAGGCTAAAGCACAAAAGACTGCAAACATTTTAAAGTTGTTCTCATCGGTTTTAGAGAAGGCACTTCCACTTATTTTGTTCACCATCTGCACAACACCTATTACACTTCCTCGGCTTACAATAGGCATGCACAGGATATTTCTGGTTGTGTACCCTGTGTAGAGGTCTACTTCTCTGGAGAGCCAGAAAAGAGAAAGGAAAAAAAGAAAAGAGTTAATATTATTAATTAATATCTATTCCTTGATTCTCAGAAATGTTGATGTACAATATACTAAATAGTTTTAAAGCAGATGTAATTACTACCTGCAAGAAGTTCACCTCCAAAGCTCTTAAATATTTCCACCTACTGTGTCATATTTAGAAAGAACTTTTTAATCCTTTAATCTCCATTTGCAAGATAAAGAATTAATAATTCCTCAAATGTACAGTCAGCTTATTCATAAAATTAAAGAATACATTCAGGTACTTCAGCATCCTATTTGTTAGTGAACTTTTTTCTTGTCCCCTGAAACTAATCAGATGGCAGGGAGGCTAATAAAGAAAATCAGCAACAGTCTACCTAACTGGGCAAAGTTCTGTAACAAGAAAAATAACTAGATTTTTCTCCATTATATTTATATTTGATAAAAATAATACTTTTTATTTGTATCTTAACAATATCTCCGA
Organism: Pygoscelis adeliae; assembly: GCF_000699105.1. NCBI lineage: Eukaryota > Metazoa > Chordata > Aves > Sphenisciformes > Spheniscidae > Pygoscelis > Pygoscelis adeliae. The sequence continues at coordinate 373,959 of NW_008824413.1, read as the reverse complement.
TGGCTAAAGCGTTTAAATAGATATCTGTAGGTTGTCTCCTCATCAGAGGATCACGCTTCCATAAATGCATCCTAGTATGAAATTTAAGTAGTAAATTTAAGTAAAAAGTTTGGTGAGCTATTTTCCCCTCCCATGAATAACATCCTACCTGTTAAAGCGTGGATCTGCATAGGCATCAGGGATGTTAAGGACTTCTCCTGTTCTTGCCACTTGACCAGCTATTCCTTTTTCTATAGAAAATCTGCAGAAAATAAAAGTGTGTGTTAGCCACAATATGAGCTACCTGGAAAAATATTTTTCCCGTGGAGTCTGTCTTGGGCACAGTAATGGATATTTGTTCCCAACCAGCGTCATTTTGATGCTTTTAGGAGAAAAATCTTACAAGACAACAACTAGTAGTAAATAATAAAATAAAAAAGCACATACTAACAGATACTTTCTGAAAATATTTTATATAACTACATAGTTTAATACAAAAGATGCCATAATATGACCATTTTAGTGACAAAAATTCAAAGTCTTCAATAACCCTGAGGGTTATGCCTAATAAACATGACATTTGTACAGAACCTGAGACTTGCGTTTACCTGTACAAGCTACTGATTTTATCATCGCTTTTACATATTCATTGTTTCTTTAGACACATCATAGGCAATATGGAGCTTATTTCTTCAGTGGGGGCTGGGGGGCAAGTGGATTTGGTAAAATAAATTTTGGAAAAAGACCAGTGGAAATTTCAAAGCTAAACATTATACGCATTTGCCATGTACACTTCAGAATAACTAGCTTGTTTCATCTCATGACATGCAAACAATGCCACGGTGCTAACTGCATCCCTTAATCACCACAAGAAAGTTAAAGACAACAAATATATTCTGGAGTCGAATCAGAAAAATCTACAAGTCTGTCTTGCGAAGGAAATAATTTTCAATTTTTGACGTAAAACAGTTATGACATACAAGCACAAAAGAATTTGTGGAGAAAAACAAGTAGAAAGACTCACATGTGGAACACTTTCAAATCTGAAGGTACCTGGGTAGTATCCTGCCCCCACTGAAGTTAGTGACAAAGCTGACAGGATTTCACCCTGCACACCTGATTTTAAGTTAGTTTCTTCTGCTGCTTCTTATGATATGTACATCACACCAACTTAAGGCTCCTTCCTGATGACTGACTGACTCAGTGTCACTTTCTTACAGATATTTAAGTTGTACCTCTTTTTCAGTATACAGCACCCATGCAAGGGCTCACACCCTTGCACTCAGAGTCAACATTTCAATAATTTTCATACAGAAAAGACAGAAAGATATAAGCAAGAAAAACAATTATCAAGTAGGAGTATGAAAGTGTATGTTAAAGCAAGCCACCTTCTTTCATTTACACCACCTCCTTGCTTGTCAGTATGTAAATTGCACCAATTTTGACTCCTTTCATTCTCATTCACACAATGTAGTAAGTGGGAGTAAGTTTGTCTAAAGGAGTCTAAGTGAAGACATGAATCACATCTCATATTGGCCCAGAACTTTAGAAGTATAAGGAGGAAATGAAAAAAATTCTGAGAGAATCTATGCCGAGTATTTTAACAAAATTTTAGTGCAGGATATTTAGTGATGCATTTCTTTCTTTTTAAGAAGCTGTAGGTTTAAAACCTGTGTGCCTTTGAAAATCTTGATCTGTATCTATTAAGGATTCATAACTTTTGAAAAGTGAAAAATGTTATCTTTACTTTGTTGTCTTGCCTCTTTCGTTAAAAAAATATGCATATGTGTAAAAATTATGTACTTGTGACATCAGGCAGAAATACACCTCAATTTTAGGCAGAGAATCCTATGTATTCATTACAAGCCCATATACATTTTCAAATTCACCACTTCAAGCATACTTCAGAATCACAATTATTTAAAAGTTTGAAAATACTCTTAAATTCATATGAGAAGAAGTAAAACTAAATTACTGGACCTGAAATCTTCAAAAGCAATGACCAGCCCATACTAGATTCTACATATGCCTAATCCATCCGTAAGAAGTACAAATTGTGATTTCCTTGCTTTGGATATGCTTGAATCGCACAAATTTCAATTCCTCTTGGGAACCCTCTTGGGAAAAAAAGTCCCATACTGGCAGACTATGGATTAGGTGCACCTTTACCTGCACCTTTACCTACCTCAGAACACCTCTGTTTTTTTCCCAACATGATTTCCAAAAGGACCGCCTCCGGAAGACGGCATTTCCAGGAGTGACGTTATAGCTTCAGAGACGTTGTTTCGATGGCACTGCAATGTCATTCCCAGAAGTACTACCTTCTGGAGGCGGGTCCTGGTGGGAATGATATCACAGTATGACAAGTATTGTCAGGGTACCTGCAGATAGGCACAGAGACTGGGTAATAAAATGCCTGCACATCCGTAGTTATAATGAAACTGCATTCTTCCGCTAGCTGCTCTTACCTTATTTCTTTGGTCTTCTTGAAGACAGGTTTCCCATCGTTTTCTTCTCCAATATCAAAAAGGTCTGAATACAGCTCCTTATTTTTGTGGTCAACCTGGAAGAGTGCACACCTATCTGCATTCACCAGGTTTTTTGCATATATCTATAGACAAAAAACAAAACTAGAGTTAACGGTCATGAGTTAGATTAGCCTCGGTCATTTATCTGATAAAAACATAAGTCCCTAGAAGTTAAAAGTTTTGAGAAATTATCCAGTATGAAAATATGTTTGAAGGAGCATCCACCTTCACAGCAATCTTTTAGGATACAATTCAAAATGGAAGTGTGTCTTTTATTCAATATTTTTTTGTAAATTACAGTGTTCTCTTTGAGAAACACGGGAATATCTTTAGAGGCTTGAATGTTTGCTAAAAGAAAAAAGGCTTTCCTATTACACTGTTTTTCAAGTACAAGGAATACTTTTCAAAATGGTACCATTCCTCCCTCCATGTTTAGATATTGTTCACCTTTACTTGATTTTAAATAGATAGGATATAGGAAGACCTAAGAACATTTTTGGCTTTTTGTCTTTATCTTCAGTACAAATGCATTGGTATTGAATATCCAGCGAGGAAAGACGTAACAGAGAGGCTAGTGTTTGTTTCTAAAAAAGCTAAATGTGCCTGTAATAGATAACAATGAACAAATAGGGAAGATTAGAAGTGTCATTACGGATTGCCCTATGCAGCGGTATAGGAAATGGCTGCGCCCTCCTGACGCTAGGGACCATTCTTGCACAAAAGCTGAGACTTAGTAGTTCTACATGAACTAACCAAAGCCCACAAGGTACCTCCCATAGTCAAGAAAGTACCACAGTACAGCAATAGACTTGCATGGTCTCTATCATACTTTGAACCAGCTAGTTTTATCTTGGCAAAACTAACTGCCAGCCAGCACTGATTGTCAGAACAGAGTCTTGTCCTGGGAACACAGCACCTCTTCGCTGAAATGTTTCTCAGACATACAATGGACCTTCTGAGAACAAGAAGAAAGAGTGAACCAAAGTCCAACAAGGATCACTGTGTTAACTTAAGATGCCATATAGTCAGGTTCAAGAACCTGCTCTATCCAATTCAGATACATCTCTGATGTTTCTTATCTGCTCAGAATGCATAGCAACTGCACGGTAGAGCATGATCTGAGGCGGATCTTGCTCAACTTTTAAAAATTGTATGTAATAGCTATCCAGTCATCCAGCCACAGAAAGAGGCTGACTACATCTTGGTGTGCAATGTATGCAGGTGGCATGTCTTAAGAATTCTCAAGACTTCCATATGAATGAATTAACTTCCCCCCTTCTCTCTTGTCTTTCAAAAATAAAAACAAAAACCTAAAATATTTCATTTCATATTAATGCAAATAGATAAATGTTAGACCTCGGCAGAAAAAACCTATGAGGCTCTAATGCCACATCATATGAGCTGTGTAATGGGAACTGCACAGAAACCATCTAGACCAACTCTATAAAACTTGGAGGGCCCTCCCATACCGACAGAATCTGTGGCTGGAAAGATTCTGTTGCTTTCTACTCCATTTGCTTCATCAGAGCAGTAGAAAGTCAGGGAGACTGCAAGCTAAGAGGTAACTTTTGTGAAATACTTCCCACTTAGAGCATTTTATACAATTAAACTTTTGTGTTCTAATGCATATGACTCAAGAACTTACCTTGGCCACGACTCATGCTTTTCAAAAATAACTGCTTAAACACTACTAATTGAGAGAAACAGTTAATGGGATGAGAAAGTCTTACTTCTCTAAAGCTCTAGCTCAAATCCAGGCCAGTGGCTGCAGGGGAATATCAGTACAAAAGGTATGCTTTGCATTGTCAATAGGGAGGCCAGGGACCACCTTTTGGGTAGGTTGTTTGTAACTACTCAAGCATACTGGTAAGAAAGTTTGCAAGGCAACTTGAACTTCTGCTTCCCCTCCTTGCATCTATGTTCAAAAACACCCTTATACCACTAACTTCGCTGAGGGATTTTAATGAAAATAAAAATGAAAAGAATGCTAAAATCCCCATACTTTTTTCTTTATTATTACAGGAACAAATCAAACTTTAAGTATAATCACCAAAGGGTGAAGTAATGAGGTGAAATTGCATTCCACTCTTTTCTCACTGTGAGACACAGAATAAGCCACATAATGATAAAGTCGCACTCCCATAAAACGGCAATAAATTTGCAAACACGTAATTCAATTAATTGGCCCAAGAAACAGCCAACTGCTCCAGCTTACAAAGGAAGCTGAGTATGAAACATCTACGCAGGTTAAAATGCAGAATCATGATGCAGCCAAATGTTGGAAAAGAAGATGAAAGAGTAAGCGTATTTCACTGCCAATTGTGTTTTCCACCAGACCTCTATTCATAGGGAAGAACGGGGAAGAATATAAATATTTGTTCTCAATGCCATATGCCATATTACACCAGTTCTTTTAAATGTTAAGCTATTTTTAAGCAGTTCATTTAAATTGGAAAAGTCAATGTTCAGAAATGTGTCCTATGTGCAGAATTCTTGACTGTGTACTAAACTAGAATAAGACAAACACTGCAGAATATTTTCCATTACTAATTCAAGTGTCTAAAGAAAACCACTTTAATATTGCTTGCATTCTAAGTTTGTTGTCTTTGAATAGTCTAGCTAAGAATATCGCTTTGAAGACTGGAGCAAGTATCGGAGTACTGTTGGGGAGTAATTTTTTGAATACACAAACTGAAACAATAGTATCACAGACCTGATTAAGATTTACATTACATACATAATTCATATATCAAACACTCAAAATGTGCTACGAATAACCAGTCCGTATGTATTTGTAAACACTATTCAGGAAATAATTCTGAATTCAAAATTGATTCAAGAAGTTATAATCTCTTTCTGACCTGTACTTTAATTCATTGATAAGTTATTTCAATGGACTTGGCTTTAGTAGTTTTTATAAAACATTGACCGATTCTGTCACTCTAGTTATGGGTGTAAATACTTTTGCAACTGGAACAAATACTCTAGGAGTAATGTTTGGCCTCCAGTCCTTCCTATAGACAATAACTTCTACGGGAGTGTTTTGCAGCATGTAGCGAGTTGAATTTAGGAAAAAGGAATCAATACAACAAGCTGAACTAAAAACAAAACCAGAAGTCTTTCTGTTACAATTTTCAAACCTTCTCTAAATCACAATAGTAAATATTTAGTTCAGAGACAATCACATTCCATTACTTAGGAAAGCTGTGAAAGAAAATTGTTGCGACAATGAAAAATCAAGCTGACCTTTGCCACCTTTTTCCATATAGAGACGTTAACACTGTTTGTATTACATATCCATTATAAGCAGCTCATATATTTAAATGGTGTAATGTCTTACTTCAAGGAAGGGAGAATGAAGGACTTCAATAACTAAGACTAATAAACTTAGAAGTGAAAAAGACAACTTACCATTATATGTTCAAGTAGAGAATCTATTGCAACTATATTATCAAAATACGTTCTGCAGAGAAAGAGAAGTCAGTAAATATTGGTATTTAGTCAAACACTTCTCAAATGGCTGTCAGGGGCTCTTGTTTCACAACTGGTTAATAGTGGAGCCCGAATAGGTAAAGACAAACCTCTGCACCTTGAAAATCACTGACTGGCTTGCTATAGCACAAGCGTATTGAGAAATGGTCCTAGCTCTGTTCCTTTAAGCCATTATTCTACAATGACAGAATGTAGAATATTCTCTATAATATGTAGAATTTTCTCTGTAGAAAAGGAAAAGACTACCAAACATTGCCTACCATGGATTGAATAGGCCCCTGCTGAGCAACACCAAGAATCTATCAAAATGCTTTGGCATCCTTTACGCACTGAAAATTTTAACAGGAGGAGTAAAAAGGAAAAGAAAAGCAATCCAAAAGATTAAAAAAAAATAATTTCTTCCATTTCTGATATATATTATCTACATGCTTTCAAAATATCTCATTAGGTTTATGCATAGAGGACTATGTACTGAGAACTTATGAAAACTATGTATTCTAGCTAAATTCACGTCATATTATCCAACCCTTAATACTATTTCAAAGGCAACAATATATAAAACTCTTAATGAGTCTTCTCTATCAACCCAGGTGTAGCATGTTAAAGTTGCAGAAAAAGACTGATCAAAGGTATCTCAGTTTCACAGCAAAGTGGTAACTGTCCAAGGACAGTCAAGAACATTGAAAGATAAAGGTCAAACTTATTAGTAAAAGACGTCTAAATCTTCCACATGCCAAGTCTTAATAACCCTCGGATTACAATGTTCCCAGCAGACAGAAAGACATTGTCCCATGGCCTTGAACATATATACAGCTCAGTTCTGTTTGGATCTAGTGGAAAGGAAATATATAATATGCTAGTCTTACATTGTCAGGGACATGAAGAGGTGGAGCACTGCATACTATGCTCTTTCTAAAATGTTACAGAACATGTCCCAGTGACATTGCATGCAAACAATTTCCTCACTGAATAGGAAACCCTCCTTCCATGTAAGAAAAGGTACAGACCATTTCTAAAAGGAAACTAATTATTTTTCTTGCTAGTGCAAGTCTTTACCTACATGAAGTTCATCAAGTTGTTATTAAACGATATCCCAATTTTGTGGCTCAAAACATAGGGTTTCTTTTTCGTTAAAACTAAACAATTCTAGCAATTGATAATGCTGAATTGATAATTGATAATTGATAATTGATAATGAGAGGTATTTTCTTATAGAAATACATATTAAATATTTGCAGTATTTATTGTAATTTTTATCTTAAAAAGTTAAAATAATTACAAAGTTCTTTGAAAGAATCTCAGTACTATGTACCAAGAGTAAATTGCCAGCCCATAAATTTGGGTAGATTAATCCAGAGTTCTCTGGTGAACTAGCTCAGTACAGATGTTAGCAATATAAAAGCACTCTGGAAAGGAACATAATGGTGCAAGACACTGCAGCAAGTGGGTAGCTCTGGCAAGGGAATGATGAGAGTGCCCTTTAGGGGAGACACTCTGAACCTAAGCTGAAATTAAAAAAAAAAAGTCACCCCTGAGGAAAAAAGCTAGGAAAAATATCTGGATACAACCAGCTGGCCCTCCTTGCAAGGTGTAGCCTCCTCTCTGCGGTGTATCACTCCCCATTCCAGCCGGGTCAACTCGGCTTGCCTGCATTTCTGAGAAATGGCACAGGAATCTTGGATGTCCTCTAATCTCATCAGTTTGAGAATTGTTCATCAAGACCCAGACAAGTGTTTGTAACAGCAAAAATCTGAGACATCTCGTTTTTCCACAGTATCATCAGTCCTTTGTGATTCACTTAGAAATTCTTCAACCAACTAGTTTGATAAAACACTGTTAAGCACCCCAGACTGTGATTTACCGAAAGTACAACTCTGGTTTGTCTTTTAATTTATTGGCTATCTCTACTATTTAAAGATGCTAATAGCAGCAACAAAGAAAAAGGGATGAAGGAAGAGCAGATCACCTAAGACACAAAATTGACGTTGCAAGTCTAAGCCCAAGCTTTCTTGCTCTTACTGCGTTTTCAATTTAATCTTGCATTTATTGTGACAAGAAATTAAAAGAAAACATACTACGTGCAGTTACAGTCTTTGAAAATGAAAACAGAGCCTCCAGAAAATGCAGGGGGAGAACAGTTGTGTGACAGCCCTGATGCTTCAAGGATATATCCCTGAAGTGCGTATGCTTATGCATGTGTGTGTGTGTGTATATATATATGTCAAAAAAAGCAGGGGAAGCTGAAGCAAGCTAACTAACTTCTCATAAAGTCCTTTCAAACCTTCTAAAATTGGCCATGAAAAGACAAGGCAAGCCTATTTGTCACTTCTCAAAAGAGGGACACGTTTAACTCTGACAGAAGGGGGGGGGAGGCAAAACCCCATGCAAAAGACCACAAGAGTAAACAAATTCTGTAAGGTATAATCGGATGTTGCATTTTCTTCTGCACCACCACCAAAAAAAAAAAGTTTAACAGGTATACACCACTGGCACCCACATCATTCGTTCTTGTCTCTGTGCTGAAGTTTGCCCACCCTCCGAGGTGTGCCTTTGCACCTGCTTGTGAGCTACAGTGTAAAACACAGGTAGATTGGAAGAGCCATGTAGAAAAGCTCATAAAAATAAATTGATGAGATTATAGTGCAAACCACACTTACTTCGATACATCAAGCAAGAAGTCATTCAGTTCAGTCTGCTTGGCAAGGCCCCGGCACACCTAGAAGCACAGATCACGTTATCATTTGCTCCAGAAGAACACTGAAGTCAGAGGGAAACTGAAGTCACGCAGTCTACCCATTTATTTCGTATGAAAAAAAACACCACTACTAGTATATACATATGTTACAGCACTGTATAAAATTAAAAGCTAGATTTGTGTGCTGGGCTTCAATCTTAGCTATCTAGCTGCTGAGCTAAAGCTGTCAAATGCAAGTAACATCTTTCTTAAGACTCTCTCAAAGATGTTGGTTGTTACACTTGTTCATGCTGCCTCAAAGGCTGCCATTGAATGTGGTTGCGGGATCAACTTGATGACACCTCCTTATCCAGACCCTCAGCTCTTCTGAGAATGTCGAATATTTTGTTTGCTTTCTTCCTTATCATACTTTTACCACTTTTTTCCAGGTTGCAAAGTAGCACATAGACACAACTGAAGACTGACATCAGGCAAGTTTAAGTAAGCTAACTAGCAGATGATACATGCTCAACTTTGGGAGAAGTCAGCATGAATACGAACCCAAAAAATAGTATGCATACTACATTTTAGAAGCAAAGTGTTAGATGAAGCAAAGCTTTGAACTGTATTTTCACTCCACCTAATTGCATACTCTGTATCTAAAGAACAATTGTACACCTGTATATTACCAGAGCAAGCATTGAGGTCAAAAAAAGAAAACAAGCCTCTACTGTTTGTATCTTTTACGCAATAAAATATCACTCAGAACTAGTAATATCTTTCATCTGTGCAATGCAGATATAAATAAATAAGCAAAATATGACAAACAACATCCACAAGCCTTACTCTTGCATATAATTATGTAACTAGGTACAACTTCTTGATATACACTACTTCCTAAAGCCCAGCTGTGAGTCTGGTAGGTACAGCCCAATGCCAGATCAAACCTCTGCATTCTTCTCATGCAAAAACTTGGGAAGGGCAAGCCTTCTGCTTAGCAGAAGGGAGACAAATGAAAATGACCAATGAACAGGCTTAAACTAAACTTTCCATGTTTTGTTTTGTTAGGTGTGAAAGACTTCTCAGTTGAAGAGGGAGTCATTGTTACAAAGTGAAGCTACAACTGCATGCAATTGCAGTTCTACTAGCGTACAATAGCCTACGCCAGCTAATTCTGCCTAAATGTGCCAGGGTGAATGACCACCCCAAACAAAGTCAATGACTCCAGCACCAAGATGTCAAATATTAGAGTCTAGAAAACAAAAGCAGGAAGCTTTGTGTGAGTCTTCTGCCAAGCGTATGAAAGACACCTTGGAAAAAAGAATGTCACGAACTTCCTCCTGTGAGTTGACAGAAGAATCTGTTTTAGCATCTTCTGTGAGTTGACAGAATACGTTTAGTTTCAGTGTTACCGTCTTCTATTAGCTGAAGTAACAAAAGCTGCTGGGGTTTGCTAGAGCAGCTTGCACTGTGTGGAGCTTCATTAGGCACCTGACTAGGGACAGCATGAAGCATCCTTAGTGGGATTAGTTACAGGACCATGAAGCAGCTAGCAAGGATGGCTTAAAGTAGGCTTAGCCAGCAACACCTAATAATCTCAAACTGAATACCAAAGCAGGAGGAAAGCAATCAGTTGGCCGAGCAGTTGCCTTCTTGCAAGAAAAAAACTGCAGCTGTTATAATTCTGCTTTAACAATTATTTATCTACTTTGTTAAAGTTTCTTTTTCCTTTAGTAAAAATACTGTTAAGCTATTTGATCCACGGTTGCAAGTGAGGAAAACTAGCTCAATGAACACCAAAGATGTTAGCATATTTTTCCCAGGTTCAGGGAAGGGGCTTGAATTAATGTTTTAGTAGTGACCTCCACTTAACTTTGACCATAATCCATGTTCCTACTAATCAAGTTCTGGCAGAAGGGTCACACAATGAAAAAATGAAAAACCACCCACACTTACTTGTACTTGATGTATTGCTACTGAAGCCCATGCAAGATTCGCTGTTGCAACCTGAAACAAAAGAGAAGAAACTAACTCTGAAGAAACCTTGAAAACTGCACATCAGTTACACGCTCGTTTTCTCTATCTAGCTGCTAAGTAAATTCACTGAGCTGTTTTAGACAGGCAGGCAGTAGCAATTTGTGGGAAGACAGTTATTTTGTGAAAGTCTCAGTATACTTGTGAGTGTTTCAATTTTAGTAAGGTACATTCAGTCACAAGAGAACAATCCTCATTTTTTGTATCAGAAAAATGCTTACCAATGCTCTTCAGAAGCAGTATTGGGAACCCATCAGCTCAGAAATATAACATCAAAACAAACATCCCATAAGCCAAGGGCTTTAAAAATTACATTATGTACACTGTTGAAAGGCATCTGCCATAGAAATAAAATATTCCATAACATCTTTCTGGGGCTGTATCTCTTCAGCCACAGCTATTTCCAACTGTAAACAGGCATCGTTTCTTTCACTACCATTCTGGTGGCAGAAGAACCAGACCTGATCCCTCAGCTCAAGACTAGTGTTTCAAGTATGACAGTTTCCAGGCAACTTTTCAAATAAATGTCATGTAAACAGCAGTTAACTAAGATGTGCTACCATGCATAATCTCCTGTCCTTGAAACACAGGAGCTTTATAGGAACACAGAGGACAGAAGTACAAGAGGTCTGCTGCTGCATACCCTCCTAAGATACTTTTTTTAATTTTTTTTTTTTTTTTTAAACGGAACACGTTGTACATTTTATAAAAACTGCTAATGGTATCCAGAGGCTTTCTGAAACCTGAAAATGAAGAATGCTTTAGAACACTCAGAAAGTGACCTTAAACTATTTTTAATTTACTAATAAAATACTTCTATTTAGCAGCCAGTCTTTTCCAAGTAGAACATTCATGAACTTCAGTTACAGAAAGTATTTCATAAAACATTACAAATTCATATTTGCACAGAACAATGCATGTCTGAAACCTATCTGAACTGTAGATTGCTTAATGTAATAGGATAATTTAAAAAAATAAATACATTGCGTGTAAGCAGCAGAATTAATGAAGCCTGATTTTGTACGAATGCCTGTTCTTTGTTCTGTGAGCAGGGACACTGGCACCATGATACTAATCCAGTCCCCTACCATGACCTCTACTTACTGGTGAAAAAATACCAGGTGTGACACTGAGGATGAAGCTACATTGACTGCCCAACTAATATACATGTACGAGCATCACATGTATGCTAGGCTACTTAGGTTACTGATAAACAGAATATACAACCGACAAATATTGCTGGTTTTTCCTTCCTTGGGAGGGCTAGTTTTAATATCTCTTGTCTGCACATTTTCTGTTCTTTTCACAGGAATAATTCCTGTTCAGTACAGCTAAACTGCTCCATGGTGCATCTCGTACCACTATCGAGACAACAGACCTGGCTACTACTCACCCCATTTTGTCCTAACCTCTGTGTTCAGGTTCCTGAAGGGGAAGGGTAGAGAGAGAAATGAAAGGGTACAGAGAGAAATGTACAGAGGTACATTCATCTTAATGTGACAGCCATCTTAATGTGTAGATGGGACATAACAAGGATCCTCACCCAGACATGAGAGCTAAGATGCACTTCTAACACCTTTAATACAGCGATAGCCTTTGAGACATCTGCTCCGTTTTCAAATTTTTTCGTACTTGGCTAACAACGCATAACTTTGAATTGACAAATGGACACGTATGGACAATGTAGCTACACAGGCCTTACATAAATACAGTAAACCATGCAGCATAGAGAACAGTCATGGAAATGGGAAGATGGTTATGAATAGGAATATCTGGATGGGGAAGCATCAGAAGGAAAAAAAAGCAGAATAGAGCTTTACGAATGGCAGCTAGATTAGCAGGTCATCCAGGTACCAGCACATCTACACACAGTTCTAAGGACATCTCCGTCAGGAGACAAAGGACAGTGAGTAAATCTTGACGACTCACAGAGATGGGACAGGCTGGAGAGACAAAAGATGCCAGCTCCTAAAAGCTAAAGAAAAGGCTGACCCAAAACCAGCACATGGCTGTCAACCTAGGAAGAAACCAGGAGGCGTAAAGACTGGTTTTCCTTGTCCTCCATTCCAAAGCATCCTGGAAAGACTAGCAGGGTACGTGCATCTCTGTGCGCGACTCTTAGAAATACCACCTGGACACACACATCTTGGTGCCTGAGAGCGTGTGGATGTATGAATGTGAATGCAAATACATGAAATCTCTTTTGCTTCACTTTTGTTTTAAAATAAAATCGCTTCCCCCTCCTGCGAGACCTAGCATTGAGACTGGCTATACTGTTGCTACAACGCTGCAACATTATGTTTTACGATAGGACTCATTCACTTGAGAAGCCACACCAAAAAAGTCAGCTGGGGGGGGGAATAAATAAAAGTCTTTCCATACTGTAAAATAAAGCTTTACTGGAAAGTTAAAATTGAGACTCAGGATGACTCGACAATGTCCTTTTTATATAAAGTTATTTCGGTTTTTGACATTTAATTTACACTTACATTTCATTCACCTGCTCTGCATTAACTTCTCTAACAACTCTGTATTGAGTTTATAATCAATAAAGAAATCTTGAACCTGTTTTTCCCCAGAAGAACACAAGGTAAAATTCTTGATGTGTCCCTGTACTTGTATATGTAAATTTTACGTCATGTGACTGAAAATACAAATCACTACCTATCTTTTTCAATAAGTAACATTCATTGAGAACAAAAATCAAGTACGAAAAAAGTCAAAAACATGAGAAGAGTGAGAGAAAAAAGTTGGGGGGGGGCTGAAGGGCTGACCATTGTGGGGAAGTGGGGAAAGGCTGGGCATGAACTCACCTCTTGGTGACTAAGGTGGAAGGCTTCTTTGCCCCAGTGACGGTAAAGCTCCAGGATACCAATCAGATCACCAATTGCAGTGACAATTGGCAGACACAGAACAGATTGGATACGAGTCCCTGATTCCAGTCCAGTACCTTTGGGAAATCGCTCATCCTAGAAAATGTAAACATAATCCAATAAAAGGTAAATACCATAACATTAACATGAAAGATATAGTGACGTTCTCCTCCCTCTCCTGGCTGATCAAATCTGCAGGAAAATGATAACATTCACTAAAACTCATATCTCAGCATAATTTACACACCGTATTAAGACATCTACTAAAAAACTGCAACAAAAAAATCTCAGCATTAATTTACATATACAAATAACCTCACTGATGTAAAGTTAGAATTAGCTGTGATATTAGACCCAGCTTTGCGTTTGTTTTTATAAAACATTTTCTCCAATCTCACAGGCAGCAAAACCAGCACTTCATTGCTAATGCCAGTCCAGATTAAGTAAAAACCCAAACAAACAACACTACCCCACCACCCCCTTCCCCCCCCAAAAAACCCCAAAGCATTTGTAATCATGAAGTGGACTGCTCAGATTTCAGCGTTACCAAGCAGACAGCAGTGCTTGCGAGAAAACAAAAATCAAAACCTGAGGCTAAGGCCTTAGGTTATACAGAGTTATAATCCACAACCAACTCCCAAGGAGGAAAATGTCTTCCCAAAAAACTATGCATAACAATCCTTCTCCTTCCCTTACTTATGCATCCTGAATAAAACGGTGCAAAAGTTATAGGAACAAATGTTAAAATAATCCTACCAGCTGCTATAAAAGGCCCAAATTCATAACTTTTAATCTAAATAGGGAATGTCCAAGGCTTTACAGCTTCAGTTCCCCATGTGGGAAAACTCACAAAGACCTGAGAAACCTCCTGGATGTTACAGTTAGTAAGGCAGTAACTAGCTGATGTGAAATGTGCAAGACCCACTTCATTGCACATCAATCCTTCAGTACTTGATTCGTACCAGATGTTGCCTTGCTCAGGCAAGACAGACACTCCTTCAAGGCTGATCAAAATCTCTCCTTTCTCGAAGAAAACAGCAAGTAATCTCTACCTTAATTTCTAAGCTGACGATCAATCTGAAGGCTAGGAACAAATGACAGACAAAAAAGAGTGGGAAGCACTTTGCAACACGAGCCTCCTGCTTTCACTTTTTAATTCTGTCCTCCCAAAATAAAGGGCTGGCAAGTCTATCTGCAAGCACTTCCCTTGCACTGTTGAGATGCTCCTAAAATCACATGAAGCAAACCACGTCACCAAAATGAAACTCCCTGTTCGGTCAATAATCCACTGATACTGTAAACCAACAAAAAAATTCAAAACTCCTCCCCACTACCCCCCTGCCCCCGATTTGATTATGAATATAAAGTCAAAACATACAGCCTTTGTATACAAGGATATTGTTATATTAATTGGAGATTACCAGTAACAATTTAAGCCCTGTATGTGACTGAACAAATCTAACAACATATAAAATCTTTATAGTCCAGGGTGTATAGAAAGCACTGACTGTTACTACAGGGAAAGCGGCTTCTGCCTTTTGTTTCTGTGGTTCTGTTTAAGTGTACTCACATTAGGCATTTGGTATTTTGTTTATAGCCTGGGTTTGCCCACTAAAGGTCATACATTTTTTAACAAATATTTTTTAAAATAGAGACAGCAATGTCCAATTTTGGCCACAGTATCCAAAGATTGTTATTCTGGACAGAACTCAAAAGTATAGAAAACACTGAAGAGAGAAGAGAATTTAAACTTCCTTGGTGTTCTCATAACCAGCTGATCATAAAGTGTTCTCATAAAGCACAGTTTAAATATCAGTTTCATACAATTGCATAGATACAACTAGAGGATGTTGACTTGAAGTTTTTCAAAAAATTAAAAAGGACAGACATACAGAGTGCCAAGAATTATCAGAACATCACCTTAGGATTTTCTGAATCCTTTTACGGACAAAGGCCTGAATTTTGATATCAGTTACATTAGTGTGCCCTTCATGTAGGTCTACTGATATTATAAGTATTCTGGCTTTACATTAGTGTAAGCAGAGATCAAAATCCTGTCTAATAACCAGAATTCTGATTGACATTCTTGTCAGTGTGAGCCCTGCATTATAATTAATTCAAACTTTGATTGACTATATGGAAGTCGTCTTGTTTGGGATTAGCACACTAAGTATTTCAAGACCAGGAAGACAGGAGTTTTGACTGACAGGTTTTTTTCTTTCCAAGTGACTATGGTACCATTACTTCCCTTATCTGACAACCAAAAAAATGTTAGAAGACAAAAAAAAAAAAAATCTTTAAACTTAAAAATAAATGAGATATTCTGAAATTATTCCATCAAGCTAATCCAAACGCAAATTTATTTTCTTGGAAGCAAGACAGATGTAAATTCTATCATTATACATTCAGCTTAATAAACATTTCAGCATCAAAATATTCATTCTAAGAACATGCTGTAATCATCTCATTAAAAAGAGAGAGCTTTTTACCCCCAGAATATCTTCTACTAACAACGTTTTTCTGGATCTGGCTACATAAGCAGATACTGTAGTGCCATGTGCAATGGGCCCTGCAGGAATGAGCCGTGGTTGTCCTTCTTTAGCTCCTGGTGGTGTAAATACACACAGACTCTAGTTAGAAGGAAAAAAAGAAAAAAAAAATGCAATTAGAAAGCATGGTTACTTTTACAGAGTTACTGTGCTACCTGTGCAGTGTAAAGTATTAAGTAGATAATGTAGAGCAACGCAGCTTTTGACAGTGAAAAGTAGTTGGATAAACTCCGCTTAACTGTTTTGAAATCTTAGGAAATCCCACTCTAAAGTCACCATTCAGACAGCGGATAACTCTTCTGCTGAAGTCAGTCATCACTTATATCAGGGTTGGATTGCATTTACCTTGAACACACAGTACACTGCAGAAAGACTCACAGAGGAAAATATTACCTTGTAAGAGAAAGATCTTTTTTTCTAGGACGCACTCATTTATTTCAATAGAAAATAGTCAAAAAGTAAACACAATCTTTAAATTTCTTGTTTATCTCATCCCGTGGAAAAGTAATTTCAAAATTATCCTAGCACTGTATTTCCTGAAATCCAAGTGACTGCATTTGTCCCCTGTACTAGAAGAAACATCGATCTTACTTGCTGCCTACCTAAAACAGTCTCATTTGTAGAAAAGTCAGGTATGACAACATTCACATCATGAAACTCATCCAGAAGTGTCTGATAATTGTTCTATAACAAAAATATTAAACAAGTTAACACCACCAGAATGAATGGGATTGCAAATATTATTTTACAAAAAGAAAATTAAACACACATATAAAGGTCGAACCTGCAAACCCTTCTGTATGCCAAACACTCTTCAAATCTAAAATTTCTTTCATTTTTGGATGAAAAATAAACTTTATGGAACAGTAGAGTGCTGGAAAACAATGCCCCTATCACAGTCTCTTTAAAATTTTCCTTTATTTTTCTCCTCAGACAATCTGCAAAGAAGCAGTCTGTTAGTGACCACCGATTTTAAAGTCACAAAACCACAAAAAAA
>NW_008824413.1:301131-356780 GCF_000699105.1 Pygoscelis adeliae | reverse complement strand
CAGTTCATTTTAAAAGCAAAAAGCTTCATCTTCTGTTTCATTTTTCTACCTTCGTCTCATTACATCCATCAATTTATGTGTCTCCTAACGCTACAGCATCCCAGAGACTCTCAAAATTTTAAAGCATTTATCACTGTCACACCCTATTCAGCATAGCAGAGCTCTTACCTTTTAAACACAAAGGGAACTTAGGCACATGAAGAATAAATGACATGGCAAAGGTTACACAAGGTGTTAGAACAGCAGGGATCAAATCTGTATTTCCAAGACTTCAGCTTAATGTCCTAATCTCTTGAGCCATCCCTCCTTATACATTCTTAATATTAACACAACTAAAACACCACCTCAGAGACCCACCTTCTATTAGCAAATTGTGTTTTCTTATTAACTGTACCCAATGATCCAATTAATTCATGGATAAATTTGTAAGACCAGGAGTATATATAGAAAGCTGCTGTAGTAAGTAACCCTACTGCTAAATAGCGGTATGATTTTAAATTATGAACTTAAAGCATATGAACTAAGATGAAACATTTGAAGCAAAGATCCTTCCTAGGAAAATAGAATTTTTTTTTTTTTTTAATTTACATATATAATACCACGGATAGATGATAGTGCCACCACACAACGTATCACTAACATTACTGGTAAGAACAGCCACATGTGGTGCTACTCCTTTGTACTGATGAATTTTACTATCAGACTTTGTTTTCATTAGGGCTGCTACAAGGGTCAATCACCCAAGATTCTATAGCATCAACGGTTATGATAATTAATATTAATTACATCTAATCTGTCTCCTACGTTTATCATTCACAAAGGTTTCTGTAACAGTAGACAAAAGCAGGTGCACAGGTACTCCAGATTCCAGGAGCTCAAAATGCAGCGTTGCCTTGAAAGACTGAAAAAAGAGCTTTTAGTTTGTTCAAATAAGATTTCAGCTTAGGCTTAGGAGTAAGCAGGGAGCTTTGCACTGGAATTGTTATTATTTAAATATTATGCCATTATATTAATACTTAATTCTTAATTCCCTGCAGAAAAACACCCAATAGAAAATCTAAATTAAAAAAAAAAAAAGAAAAGAAAAGAAAAGAAAAATCTATCGGCCTGATTCATTAAAGAAATTAAGTTAAATTTAGGCACTATGAAATCAATGGCATTTCTCTTATTTTGCTCTCCTAGACCTGTGTGGTCAGTATCACTATAGCACCTGAGTACCTTGCAATCTCTAACTACGCATTATTACATCTCCCCTGTAAGGTGGGTGGTGTCTCTATCCTCATTTTATAGATGGAAACTACGATAAAAATTGTGTATTAATACAGTTATTTTAGCTGAGGCTCCAATTACCATTTGAGTATGAACTTCACAGCTCACCACAGAGCCTACAGAATGCCTTGCACTATGGCTTAGAGCCAGAGCGAGCCAAATGGATCACAAGACAAAGAAAACTCAGGTGTGAAAGGAGACAGACTTCAGAGATCGATAGTTACCAATTTGAGCCCTGTGAAATCGGGTAAATTACTAAACAAGGGCTGTCTTCTAGCACAGAATATTAAAGGTACAATTTGCATGTGAAAATTCAGCATCTACTGCCAGCTGTAGAAAATGAAGTGATGAGATGCATCCTCAATAATTATCATTTCTTTATTCTGCAAACGTGCAAGGCACATTATAGAACATACTAAACAATTCCAAAAGGAACACACTGAAATGTTCAGAAACTAAGGAGATGCAATATAATGCACCGTATGTAGGTACTCCTGCAGTGATGAAGGTACCTTAGCTGTAATGGATTAACAGCATTTTGGAAGCAGAAAGTTGGACTTTATGCTGAGGGCAAAACAAATGGTCAAAGTACAGCATTCATAGCCAAAACAAGAGTGAAGTCTTTCTAAGAAGAATCAGTAGTCCAATGGTTAGGGCATTTACTCAGTTCAAAAGAAAAACACTCAAGACTGACAAAACCAGTAACTGAGCATCTGTCTTGTTCTTAAGCACAAAGTCAGGCAGTCTCAAGAAGTTCAGAAAGACAAGGAAGAGAGTTTTCCATCCAGTTATTCTTTTGCTAATATTGTGATACAGGTGAGAATTAAACTACCTTAAAAGGGAAAAGGGAGCTGCCACATAGTATTTTAGCTCTGACAAGTCATTTCAGCATATTTATTTCATACGAATCATGCAGCTGGAAGGAAAGATGCCTCTTCCATGGAGTAGCTCTACTGAACGTGCACGCTATTTACTCCATTTTGATGCCTTGCATTATGGTACAAGTGCATGAAATCTTGAAATTTTCTGTTTATTCTGATCCCAAATATCAGCCTTATTCTTCAAACCCATTTACACTCACAGCTTCTTTAAAGAGTGGCCTTTAGCAGTGAAAGACACTGGAAAGTCAGAATGTTTCTTTTCCGTACGAATTACAAGAATGTGCTACAAAAAAAAAAGCAATACAAACACACACAAAACCCAAACAACAAAAAACATTAAATCAGTACTTTGAACCTGCCAGAACAAGCCTGCTTAATTCACCCAGAATAAAAAGCTCCATTTATTCTTACTTTCTTATAATCTAATAAAATAGACACATATAATTCTTAAATGAAAACTTAGTTTCGCAGTTACTTGCCTTCATAAGCTTCAGTTTCATGTTTTTACATGCACTTAAATAGAATGAAAAAGAACATTTTACATAACAGATCCAAGAAAAGCACCCCATGATCTGAAAAAAAGTACATTATTCTAATAAAACTGAAGAAACCACAGTTCACGATTTATTTAAATCGGTGTTCTGATATAATTTTTTTTTTTTTTTAATCAAAGCAGCTAGTAAAAGGTTTAGGATATAAAGGGCACAGAAATACTAGAATACATACCTTCACAAATGTTTGACCTGCTACACTATATGTTTATAGGAAAAAGATTTACTATTAGAAGAGTACTTTTATAGCAGGAACAGTAACACTATAATGTGTTCAATACTGAAAAGGTGGTTCATATTGCAGAGTACTGCAAAATGTAGGAGATGAAACACAATATTTAAAGTATGAATTCTGTAGTCTAAGTAGTGGAATGAGTCAAATTAAATTAACAGGACACTGGAGACCAAAGTTGCTCTCCCCAAAGATTAACACTTTTATTCGCACAATTCTTCTTACTTTTTCTTAAGACATTTGCTTCTTTATGCCAGGATAGCAATGTGTGACACTTAGCAAAGTAACTGTGTTATTTAAATTACGTGTATAAAATGTGCTTTTCCACACTGGTCTCCTGAGTCATGCCCATAACTAAATATAAAACGACGCACAAATCTTTCTCTTCTCAGAAACAGCTTCTCAAAACAAAATACAAGAAAAAAAAGACAAAACCAAATGGCCACTTTCACCAGAAAACACTCACTTCTTCCACACATACATATTTTTTTCTCCAGAAAAGGCCTTCACTGGATCTTCAATGGCCAAAAAACTGCATTGACACCACGAAGTGGGGCTAGCAAAAGTTGCTAGCACAAGTCTTTCCTGTGTCCTTGTGTAAGTACAAGGCTGGTACATCCCTCCGTTGCTACTACCATGAAGTACTGCTGTGAATAGGCATCCCTATATTGGAAAAAGCTTGTGGACGTTATTTTATTTCCAGTGATAAAAAGAGTTTTGCAGAAGCGATCCTATTCTGCTTCTTATAGGAAACTACAAACCCCACTGCTAAGGGGTCAGTGATCAAAAAACTCTTCAAACTACCTAGTAGGTTCTAAATTTGCCACCTTTCCTCCTGACTCTGTACAGGTAGAAAAGTATGACTGTGCAAGGACAGACCTCCACCTAGACCTCAAACAGCAACCCTGTTGCTGCAGACAATGCAGCACTACTAAAAAGAAAGGCAAATTTTCTCATAACTGTATATAAGCTGCAATTAGTCCATAAGCTTCTACCATACCACATTGACTTTATACATACACCTAAAAAAGTTTCATGACTGTTGATACATTCCATATATGATCAATTTAAATCTGAATGAGTTTAAACATTTATTGCCAATTAAGGATGTGGAAACTTCGAGTTTTGTTGGGGTTTTGTTATCCTATTCAAG
Source organism: Pygoscelis adeliae (assembly GCF_000699105.1). Classification (NCBI taxonomy): domain Eukaryota; kingdom Metazoa; phylum Chordata; class Aves; order Sphenisciformes; family Spheniscidae; genus Pygoscelis; species Pygoscelis adeliae. The sequence continues at coordinate 352,694 of NW_008824413.1, read as the reverse complement.
CTTTTGAATCCTAAAAGCCATCAATGGCAAGGTCAGCCAAACAAAACGCAGTAAGAACAAAGAAGCTGTGCTCTGCTCTACTACGGCATGTTACTGAAATAATCTCTGAGGCATCCCACAGAGACAGCGTTAAGGGAATCTCTCTAATTACCACTGTCCAAAACGACCAGGTTTTTCACATCACCTATCCAGCTCACATTCCCTGTTTTTCCTTTTGCTTAAGAAAATACTTATAAAATAAAATGTACTGTAGTGATAGTAAAATTTAGGGCTCACCTACTCTCTTCTAACCATGAATCACTCCAGCATTCTTTTAATTTGCAAATGTACATTCAAATCATCCTTCACCAGCTCAAAGAGCTATTAGAAATGTTCCCATGCAGACATCGGATATACTGTATACAGCTTCACAAGCAAATGAACAAATGGCTAGATTGGGCCCTTTCAAATTACTTGCATTTCTTTAGTGGGTTTGAATATTTTACTTCAAAAACAGACTAACAGTTTGCATTTCTGGTAATGACCCTGAACAGTGACTAATAATCAAAATAAGGAACCAGTGGATTTTCAACCACAACTTAAACAATATATAGTCAATAAAAAAGGAAATATGAGAATATAAAGGCCCATAATTTCCCAAATACTGTACTGGTAACTCACAATGCAGTAAAAGGAAAAGGTTGAGGAGACAGCAGGATGCCTGTGCACTGCTCACAGTATCTTTTGCCGCTATAATCACTTGCGGTGAGAATGTAAGTCAGTTATCAGAAACAGATAAACATGAATAGCTCTTTACTGACATTGCAATGTCACTGTCTCTCTTCCAGCAAAGGTTAAGTAACAAAATCTAGTGTAGACAGGGCATTAGGTATCTCTACTGCCGATGAGGGAGCAGGCAACCAAGATGGGAGAGTCACTCTGGGTTTGATAAACTACCAAAAGAGCAAACATTGACTTGGAGAGCGAATCCTTTGGAAGCGTCCAGGTTCATGCATTCCAGCTCCCGGCAGCCCACAGGATCCTGCAATTCCCTATTTTGATCTGTTTCACCTCCTTCCAGACAGAGACAGAATCTCCTTACCTACATCAAACTCAGCTACCCTATCACCAACATTTTTCCAACAAATTCCATATGGTGATGGACTTCTTTCTTTAAATGTAGTTAGGCAGAGGAACACTGAAGTCTGACACCAGAACCCTCCTATACCTTGTTGGAACCTCAGAGCACATGAGGTGCTTCCTTTCCTGCCTTCTGTGACACAACAGATTGTTCCAGCTGGGCCCAAAATCTTCAAAATAATTGCTTCCCTCCTAGTTTAATTTCTTAATTCACTTTGATAAAGTCTCCAACCAAAAAAAACCTCCTGTTAATTTTGACTGATGTTGCAGTGTGACTTGGAATCCACTAATGGCATTATCGTGACCACAGAGAGCAAGAGGTGCTTAAAAAACCAAACTGAAACAAAACAGAAAGTCCAAAACAAATGACAACCATAACAAAGGTTCAACCACTGGTGAACACAGACAAATGTAACAAAATTCACCCTTTCATATTTCATAGGCACTTCAGTATAGGCAACATATTGTAATCTCTAATGTCTTTTTTAAATGCTAATATATTAACAAGTCTTCCAGTCTACAGGAATGCAGAATGATGTACACTGTAATCACTTCTTGAGGGTTATCAACATGACAGCATTCTCAATTCACAGCTAAACACAGCAAACTTGGCTTTCAGATACATGACAAAATTAGCGTATATCCAATAAGCCATAACACCATGGCTTTTGGTGCTCTTTTCTTGGTGCCATGCATAACAGTCTGTTTAAATTACGAAGTAATTTATCTTGAACCTCTTTTACTGTGGCTGGAAAAACCCTCATTACTCTTTGTTTGTAACAGCTAAGAGCATGCACATGAAGAATTACTGATGTTCATCTTGTCATGCTGTCATAACTTGGCCCCATGGTTGGTTCTTCTAGTAAAAATCTAATGCTTGACAGAGGAAGCAGATTAAAATCCCAGTAAAAGAAAAGATTAGGAGCAGAAGCTCAAGTCTCTTTACACGGTACCATCAGCACCTCCTGACAGATATTCTTACAGTGATAAGAAAGTACCTATAGTTTGCAGGTGCTTTCAGTCTTTGGCTCTTCTGATGAAGATACCAACTACAGGTGTAATAGATGCTATTTTTCTAGTGGCTGTTGGTGTGTAGCCTGTGGGAATCCGGCACTCCACCAAATCCCAACCCACAAAGGCTAGAAACCATTCAACTAACTATATAAAGTTTGCCAGAACTGGATTTGAACTGCAAACATGTATTGCTTGCCATTTCACAGACTGCTCAGTTGTTTCTTCTTTTTTTATAACTTTCCTTATAACTAAGCAAATACCAACCATAAACTGATTTTTCTAAAATTTCTTTGCAGAAAAGAAGTCTGGATAAGAATCAGGTTTAATGATTAGAATGAGGGTTAAAGTACACGTGACAAGCACTCCATTAACAAACTGTTTTGGTGGTAAGGGTGACTGGATCCTGATCTAGTTTCTTTCACAGCAAATTTTGCTGATAAAACTGGCCCTAAAAATGCTTAATGGAAAATCATTTAATATTCAGCTGACATTAAATGAAAGCCTTAATACTAAAGCATTGCTATTCGACTTGATGCTTGGAAAAAAAACATTAGAGAGACATGGGAACTAAGCAAGTTGATATTAAGTGAGCTTAATGGTTTTTGCTGCTCACGTCTCTTTCTGTTCAGTAACAGCAATAGATCTTTACTCTTGGTAAAGGACATAACAACCTACATGTAAGACCACACAGCCTAATGATAAAATTATTTGCAGATAGGTATAAAGGCTGTGCCCTAAGGCCAGTTTTTTTGCAGGAATAAAACTCATCACAATAAGCAATGATGACCAAGAAAACCAAACAGAACTAATTTGGAAACTATCCACAGACAAAAACCTTGGATTTGTAAACTGGCTAAGTTGAAGTAGTAGCCCAATACTACCATGCTAAAATCTCAAAGAACTATAGGCAATTATGTCCTGGGTTTAAACACAAGTGCAGCAATCCTACTGCATGAAGCACACAGGGATAAAAGAAGAAAAAACCCGCAGCAACTAGCTCAATTTTTTACAAAAACTTCTTATTTCCTTCTTGATAACTGACATTGTACTTGACAGGAGATTTGCATTTTTAAACTACGTAGCATGTACAAACGTTGGATACTGTGAAACGAAGACAATGCACTTATATGGTGTAAAACAACTAGTATTGGGGGGTGGGTGGGATGGTGTTTAATGTTTTCATCCTTCTGAATGGTATCAATTTCTTACTGCACTTCATTCCTGGAAACTTTCCAGTTGATTTACACAACTGAAAAACACAACAACAAGAGTTATACCAGTTCATTGACACAGAAAACTAAGTTGACATACCTCTCTTCCATCCCTTCCATTTAAGGCATGGTCAGCTAAGCATTTTTCTGAAAGATGTTTGTCCAGACAGTTCTCAAACACCGCCAGAGATGAGGATCCCTGAGCTTTCACAGGCAATACACTGTAGCGCTTCATTACAGCCACAACTGGGGAAGCTTTCCTAATGCCAATTCAAGTCCACTACTACTTGCCTTACACACCGTAGGTATGGAGAAGAGATGATTCCCTTCCTCTCTGCCTTATCCAGGCGTATCTTCACCCCTCAACTTTCTTTTCTTTAGACTAAGCAATACCAGTTCTTTTGTCTCCTGACCATTCTCCCTGCTCTCTCCTGAACTCACTTCAGCTCCTCCAATTTTTCCTTAAAAGTGCAGTGCTTAAACCAGACATATTATTCCACCTGAGACCTTAGCAGTGGACAGAAGAATGGGAAAATTACTTTACACAAAGGCTACATTTCTGCTTCTGCTACATACAACAGTGTCTTTTTTGCTACAGCAACGACACTGTTGACTCATGTACACCTTCAAATTCACTGCAAACCCCAGAATCTTTCTCAAAGTCACCAACTGCCCTACAGAGAGAGGGGCAATCTGTGGAGAGCCCAGCACTTGTCCTCACTGAATCATTGTCCAGTTTCTTCAGACCATTTTCCCAAGATCATTTTGAATTCTAATCCATCCCTACAAACACATCTGCAGTCCTTCCCAATTTCATGTAATATGCAAATTGAATAAGCCTATATTCTTCCTTCACCCATGCATTAATGAATATACTGAGCAGAACCAGATCCAGGATAAATCCTTGAGGATTTATGCAAAATACCCTCCCATTCTGATAGTGAACCACAAACAACTAGTCTCTGTCTAGTTTTCTAACCAGTTCTGCATTCTACCTATAGTATATTCATCATGACCATATTCCACAAGTCCATTTACTTGAATATTAAATGAAACAGGACCAAAATTTCACTAAATTATATCTTGACAGTTATTTATCCAATTTCTTTTTTGGAAAGTTTGATAATTTGTTGACTCAAAGTTAAACTCAGACACTATAACTCATCAACAGCTTTCCCTCTCTGCTGAGTATCACTATTCACTGGCAAATAAGAAAGCAACAGATTTCTTTCACTTTATGTATAAAAAGAGTACATGATGTTAGAATTGATTCAAGGATAGAGACCAAAATTTTCTGAATTGACTTGCAGCTAGAAGGGTTTCACCTGAAAACATGTTTAAAAGACTCAAATTTCAGAGAAGATATCTACACATTCAAAATAATGCACCTTAGCCTGGCACAAAAACCTGAGACAGTTAGCAAGCAGTAGATGTTTTTTCCTTAGTTCTTAACAATTCAAATCACCCACCCTATAACTTCACTAGGTGGCACTGCACAACAAGCTACAACAATTTCTGCATGAACAGAAATTCTAGAATAGCTTATTAAGATACACCCTGAAGCACAGAGTATGTGCACATGTTTGTGGCCTCACATAATTATTTCTTACAATAAAGCTATTGGAAACTTCTATCTGAAGCAAGGATGGTCTGTTTGTCAACACAATTTGCAGTTTCAGGAGCTAAGTAACACTCACAAGACCTAGTAAAAGCTACTTGAAGTGTATGCCTATTAAATTCGAAGTCATACATCTTTATGTAGGAATCACAATGTAATCATGAGGTGAATTACTCACACGAATAAGGACTATAAACAAGAAGCATCTGAAGAATCAGATAATATAATAATACATTAGAAACTCTGTAGCTGTGATAAGTATTTTAGAACTATTGCCTTGTAAAGATGTCAGCTAGCATGGTACTTAGGCACATTGATTTACACACACACCCCGTCCAATATGAGGATTTCAGTAAAGCCTTTAAGTCATGTTTGAAGAGGCTATTCAATTAAGGTCATAACATGAGAATTATGAGCTATATATTCATCCCCATAAGGAATAAAACAGAAAGTTGAAATAAAGTCAAGTCCTTTGCTGGAGAGTTGTGAAACATTCCTGTTTGATTTGGAAGTGTTTCCTGTCTCCAACATATGGTATTTGCAAAATGACTGTTATGTACCTTAAGACTAAATCATTTTATTTGCATAACTGCACTAACCCATGGACAAAGATAATTTCTTAGATAAGGAGAAAGTTCAAGAACCATATTCAGAGGAAGTATGGGCACAGGTCTGTTCAGATCCCTTGACCCTGATGAGGAAGCTATATTGTTTCTAGTACCTGAGTATTCTGCAATGCATTCAGCCATATGTACAGTATATGCAAAACCAGATTCTGACACACGGGGCAGCTTTATGGGGAAGGAAGGAGTTGGGCATGTGAGTGGTACTTACCTGTTTGGGGCCAATCATTTGAAAAGCAGAATCATACTATCAGAACACCCTTAGTAAGGAGTGGGATGAGTGCTAGAGCTCCCAAGCAATCTGAACAACCAGAAGGTCGCTGAAATAATTGAACCGGCCACGTGCATTCTGGCACCAATTCTGAGCAATACTTGCGTAAAGAAATGCACTGTAACCTGCAATTGGTGCGGCATCTTCCATTTCACTCAAATTCACTCAGGTAAAGATCTTGAAGCCATTCAACCTGACCTGTCAGCCAGAAATTACCTTGTCCTTATGCTGTTATCCAACTCTAATACAAGTCAAGATATAGTTTTATATACTTCAACAGAAAGAAAAAAAATAAGGTCATAAAGAAACTTACAGAATATAGTCAGAAGACACATCACTAAATGTTACAAAACCATTTGGGAGAAAGTAGATATCAACTTATTAACAGAATTCCTCCATTCTTACACAATTCCCTCACAGTACCTAATTCCCAAAAAGATATATACTCCAGAAAAGCTGTATTCAGGCACAAATTATTTCTTTGAAAGCATGGTGGAAATAACTGTTACATCAGGTCTAGTTCTGAAACACGAGGCTGCTGACTGGATAAATACAAGCAGATTTATGTATATTTCTCAAGCTAACAAACAAAAAGCCAAATGCTAAAATTGAAAAAAAAAAAATATTGTCCTGGTTTCAGCAGGGATAGAGTTAATTTCTTTCCTAGTAGCTGGTATGGTGCTGTGTTTTGGTTTTAGGATGAGAACAATGGTGATAACACACCGATGGTTTTAGTTGTTGCTAGGTAGTGCTTACACTAGTCAAGGACTTTTCAGCTTCCCGTGCTCTACTGACTGAGAAGGCTGGGGGTGCACAAGAAGCTGGGAGGGGGCACAGCCAGGACAGCTGACCCAAACTGGCCAAAGGGACATTCCATACCATGTGACGTCATGCTCAGTACATAAAAGCTGGGGGAAGAAGAAGGAAGGGGGGACGTTTGGAGTGATGGCGTTTGTCTTCCCAAGTAGCCGTTAGGCGTGATGGAGCCCTGCTTTCCTGGAGATGGCTGAACACCCGCCTGCTGATGGGAAGGAGTGAATGAATTCCTTGTTTTGCTTTGCTTGCGTGCACGGCTTTTGCTTTACCTATTAAACTGTCTTTATCTCAAGCCACGAGTTTTCTCACTTTTACCCTTCCAATTCTCTTCCCCATCCCACTGGGGGGGGAGTGAGCGAGCGGCTGTGTGGTGCTTAGCTGCTGGCTGAGGTTAAACCACAACAAATATTTTTCTTGAATTTGCGAAACTTAAGTCACAAACCAAGCATCAAAAATTAAGTCACCAAAAAATAGAAGCCATTCTTCAACATGTGGCCATAGGTGTTCAGCAACTACTTTGTCCAGGCTAATGATAGGGGGGTTTACCATTTTTGAAACTTCAGCTTAAAGAATTAGCTTCTTTCTGCCATTTATGCTATGCAGAAACTTTTTCTTCCCATTTAAAAATATATTTAATAAAAATAAATAAAAATACATTGCCAGTATTTGCTGGACAATGGTTAATCTCACTTGGACGCATCCTTTAAATTAAATATTCAAGAGACAAAGATATCCAAATTAATTTTCAATGACAATTTCTTCCAAAAAGTAGGCTAATGCATTACCGTTTAGTTACAAGACTACAAACATGAGTCTGGCCCAAAGCCCACTAATGGGAATGGAAAATCTCACACTAACTTCAAAGGACTTGGGATCAGTCCCTGTAATAACTACATGAAGAACATTCCATTTTGGGAGATGCAGCTACATAGCAGCGGTTAATAAAGTCTATGTGTGTTTTTAGTGGTTGGAACTTTTTTCAGGAAAGAGTTATACTGGGAAGCAAATAGATTCAACTGCCTAACAGGCAATTAAAGGGGGGGGGGGAAGGCAGAAGGTCATAAAGTGCCCAGGCCCTCAAGGTATCAGAAGACTGGGAGGAACCCCGTATTGTGCCACACTAATCTAACAGAAAAACCTCACCATGGTAAGAATTTTCTAGGTCTCAAGCTATAAAGTTAATTTTACTGTAATCTTTTACAACTCATTTAGAGATGAACATGCTCAGCTGGCACGCAGTTACTGCCCCTGAAGCTGGCCAGCGCTGTGCATTCAGAAGGGAGGGCTGCACTTCCTGCAAGCTCCTGCCTTTGGCAGCAGGAGGAAGCTCTTCAGTGACCGTTTGCATCACCCCCCACCCATGACAGTGGACGCTGTCACCTACTAAAGAGAACCAAAGATGGCATTCACAAAGGATGAACACATTACTTAAATTACACCCCTCAGCGAAAGGGTTATTAAAAAAATATATGCAATTTACATACTTAAAGAACTCATTCAGAGCAGAGCCAATTTCTGAATAATAAAACGGGTTATCTTTATTACACGAAATAATCGTTAAATGAAAAAAAAATGCAAAACCCACTTCCATTTCTTTTAGGAAATTTCCGTATGGGCCTTCTTCCACATCCTTCAAATTAGACACTATCTTTTTGAATAAGTAAAAAGTATTCTCAGGCAAGGCTCAAGTCACCTGCAGGTTTGTACATCTTCAATCTTGTTTCCATTATTTCAAAAATGTCATTCTTTCCCTTTTTCTGAATTCAATTATTTCGCAAAGAGCAAAGTAAATTGGCTAATGGACTATACAAAAATAAACTATTAAAACTGGCTGTGTAAAGTAAGGAAACAAAAACAATGAGAAAAATATTTTCCTGTCTAGTCATTTTTCAGTAAGAAGAGTTTAATTTGTTTCTTGAACCGATGAAAGACAACATTTCTGACAAATTGTGATTTTAAGTTGATGGAACTGACTGAAGCATAAACTGCATTTCCTTCTTGGTAGCCATTCGAAGTAACTACAAAATCTGGTATAATGGTAACTGTACAAATTAATCTCGATAGAAAAAAAATGTAATGCATTCTAAATGCCAAATAACAAAACAGCAAATATTGGACTCACTGTTACTGAAATTATTACAACAGAAACTGATTTAATTCATAAATTTTAAAAGTACAATTTATTTTACGCTAACTAAAATCTACACCTGAAATTTACATTATCTCACTATCAAGTTGCAGCTGGCAGTTAACAGAAGACCTGATAATATTTAAAAACAAATCAGAGAGATAACTAGATGGGAAGAATAGGCTATGGAAAGAGTAAATCCAGGTTAAGTTTTCTGTTTGTTAAAGACAATTAATAATGGGGTTAAATCACAAGTTAAGTTGCTATAGTCAGAGAAACAACAGCACTACTGCCAAACCTTTAAAAAAAAATTAAAAGGCCAAGGATCTAAATGCAGGAAACTTTTTCATTACCACTATGTTCAACAAACTTCTATTTTACAGAAATAAGGATAACATAAAGCTAATATTCAGCACTCAGGTAATATTTCCTGCTAAATGACATGCAAAATAAAATCAAAATACCATTGTCAAATTGGAAAATGCACTTATAACTGTACAGAAAACTAGCATCTTAATCCAGTATACTTACATTATTGCATTCTCCCAGGAAATATAGTGCAAATCCATCAGCTTTTGTAGCTGCCAAAGCAATAATAAAAGAAATAATTGTACTCACAGGGGAAATCGAACTTACACAAGATCTCTGAGGTGAAACCACAGATTCAATTCCACTTCGGACAAGCATCTAAAATTCTAAAGGTGAAGGTCTATTGCTGTCTCCCTTGAAACTTCCCAGACTCTACAAAGTTAGAGGTACGAGATAACTCTTGTTTTCCCCCATCATCACTTACTACATTCTAAAAGATAATTAGAAACAACTTCTTTATACATCTTATTCCTATTCCAAGGCCTAATGTCTGTAAATTCAAATTAATTCATATGACAGTAGAGAAGTAAAATAAGAACATGTATTTACAGTATAATCAGCCAGACAACATTACAATTTCCATGAGTAAAATAAATACCATTCGTAGATGGTAAGCTATATTTGTCCTTGCCTTAAGATAGAAAATTATGGGAAAATAAAATGTTGCAAATATTGCCATAAAAATGTGTTTCAAAACAAACTGTTTCTATTTTCTGCACCTGCCCCATATTAAAAACACTGACACACACCAGAAAGTTTATACTGGTCAGATTTCTGCCAGATTCAGATTGTTGTATGAAACTGGGTGAAGTCAAGTTCCTTAAACTCTCAAATGTTCAAAGTCAGCCAACCATCATAACTTACTACTAAAATGAAAACTCTCAAAATCAGAAGAGGATATAGCAATCGATGTTTTTTACCCTGCTTCACACAATAGACTTTGATACTTTGAGTGTAAGTCTGTCTTTCCAACAGTTAATAAACATTCTAACCAGTAAATGTACATATCCGATACCCGTTTTTTATGAATGAAAACAAGAATCCATTTAGTACGTTTCAGGGTAGTGATTATACTTGTGTGTGATCAAATCAATTGGCTTTCTGCATTTCTTTGACAAAAGGAAAAAAACCCCACTGTGTAGTTACTTGCTTATTGTCAACTGTGAAACACCAGTGAGAGTTCAGGGCATGGTAATGTGCATTCAGATTTTAAATCCTTCAGCTGCAGTATGTAAGCACATTGAGTTACGAGGCAAATGAGCACTGTAGAGGAAATATAATAAAAAAAAAAAATCTCATCTGCTTTACAAAAGAAAAAAAATTGTAAAAGATAAGCAGACCCTGTCTCCTATAGCTTCTCGCTTGCGGCGTATTAACAAAATCCAGTCTGATTTGCTGTGAGCTGGACATCAATATCCAAATAACCACTTAAGCAAAATCAGTAAACAGAAGTGGTCCTTTTAAAACATCATGTATATAAACCAGAACTATTACTCATCATTACAAAATGATGAAGAAGCAGTGACGGTAAAACCTTTCTAAAGAGTTGACTTGAAAGCTATACTGAACAAAGCTATTGATACTTCCTATTGAAGTCTGAGTACATCCACTCTGGCTAAAAAGAAGCCAAATTACACTTATTGGGAAGTATTTTTTTGTTTTTATTTTTTAACTTTTGATCATGTATAGTATTTTCTTACCACAAGAGGTACTTACATCAGATAGAAAAAAAATGGTTAAACAACTGAATGTAATTTGAGATCACGCAAAAGATATGCCCTCCTTCAGTAACATCTCAGTTCTGTTTCAAAAGGAGTTCAAGTATGCAGTGATATTACTGACAGATTTTTTTTTTTTTTTACTTTCAATATTGCCATTGCAACACCATCGTAACCAGAATAGTCTGTTCTTTGGTTCAGAGGACTCTAATTTTGCAATTGGATACACAACTCTCTCCAAAGATGAAATTCACTTAAGTGCAGTCAAGGATTCACTGAGGGACAGAAGATGAAGTAAGTTCATACTGAGACAACATCCAAAGGAAACACTGTTATCCCTCAATACCTGTCTTTATTAATTAAACCACATAAGAAATGGGCTGTGCATTGATGCTAAGTAACAGCTCAGAGATATCTGATTCTCTTTCTTACCTATTTTAATGATGCTGCTCAGTTCATACAGAAGTAGTTGGTTATCTCCTCCTGTATCCAGGCGCTGTTCTATGTAGCTGTTCAATTCGTACACGACACCTTGCATATTCGTATCCTGGTACTATGGAAGCAAGGACAAGAAGAACATTTTAGAATAACTCAGATGTATTTTGTAGGTTTTAAACATACAAATTCATTAAAAATAATACGTTGAGATTTCAGTACCAAGTCAATCGTGGCTGTCCTAATCCAGCTGCCTGAAGAACTGGGTCACTGCCAAGTAAGAGGCACAGCACTCCACTCTATGCTCCATTAGACATTTGTTCAAAGTGTACCGAGTACACCACTGAGCAATTAATAATCACCTAAACTTGGCCAAGGTCACACGACAACGTCTCAAGAAGAAACTGAGAGATGCGACAATTAGAAGGTAAGTAGCCTTCAACTCCTTCCTTTTAAGCTCCTGCTCCACCACAGGAGGCGGCAACTAGCTGCCTTTGCCAGCATCTTCCACCTCAAATTCATGAACCAAATGACAGAACTGTGCCAAGCACCAGAGCTTTGAGGTGGTAGCTCAAGGAGCTCAGCCTTTCAAATACAGCAGCAATTAACAACAACAGACTGAAGGACAGAAATTGCATAAGTCAAAAATCACGCTAGCCGCTGTGGCCTAATAGGCATTTGTTTCAACTGAAGACAGCAGATAAAGCCAGAAAGAGATTACAAATCAGTTAGGATACTTAGATGGGAGCAATGGGGTGCTGGTTGCTGGCACGATGAAATAGCATGACATGGCTAAAATCTCATAGGAAAGGAGATGCAGCCTCCCTTCAGGGGCCCAGCTGCATTTGGTTATCCAGTTCCTGAGTCCTGAAACCAAGTCCTGAAGGGCTGATAAAACTGGCAGTAAATGTGCACGTGTAGCACGACAGCATCACAAACAATAATTTCACAGAAAGCAATACTTGGCAGTAAGTAAAGATTCATTACCCTGCCCAAAACTGGTAATATGGTAACTGAAGAAAGTAATATGGTCAATTACTTATTGAACTCAGTGACGCAGTAAATTATGTTGCTTAAACTAAAAATGAAGCTGGTGATATTTAGACGAATTACTGTTGCTTGAAAGACTAAGACTTATTCTCCTGCTTATTCATACTTTAGAGCCAAATGTAATATAGACCAGATTAATGTAAACAGTAATATAGAAAATGCCATGAAGGTTCAGAGTACCAGCCTACCCACCACTCCCACATTTATGTGCAGATACGCAACTCTCCTCCGTATCTCTCTAGATCTTCTCTGTCTGTAACTTCAGGTAAACCTGTACGTGTGACACTTACTGATGGACTAAGCACGCAACTTACACAATATATTCCATGACATAACTTTTATTCCTACTATTACTTTCATGCATTTCTACATACAACACACTATGTCATGAATACAGAGCATATGCCATATATATATAGGATACATTTGGCTGCTTCATCTCAAAAAAAACCCCCAAAAAACCCCCATCAAACTCCACCAACAAAAAACCCAAATGCTTGCTGGATAATATCAATTCCCGATTCCTTTAAATTAAGCAGATCTTAATCTTGACTTTAAAATGGCTCCTGAGAACATACAGTCTTTGCCATGACCCCTTCTTAACACATGGTGTTGTATTAATCTATTGCTCCAGATGGACATATTAGAACATTTGAGACCTAGGGTGTCCAAAATGTTCTCAGTGTAACAAATACTTAATAATTCTTTCTATAAATTGATGTGATGATTATAAATTTTGACAGCGATGTAAGGTCACACTGCATACATGCATAAACTGCTGTAAGTCTTGAGTTTACAATACCATTATTAGCATCGTATGGCAGCTGGCAAGCTTCCATTGACTGTCCTCTGTTGTGTCCCACATTTACTACTGTATGATTCTTCAAAGGGAGAAAACAATAGCATAGTTTCATGAAAGTGGAATTTTTATACTTATGATACAGCCGTAAGTAGCCATATAACAGGAGAATGGTGAACGAGAGTCTATATTATTCATACATGTTAACCCGTATCTGCAAAAGTATGTGTAGCCACATATCCTAAAGCAACAATAGCTAATCAAGCACACACGCACAAAGCCTTTATCATGTGGAAAAACGCCTTTCTCAGAACTTGGAAATGAATATATATCTCTTCGCCTGTGATGCACAGTCAGGATTTAAATCAAATCTTCAAAGGTTAAAGCTAATACATTACGAGAACACATCATCAAAATGAGCCCACTGGCATAACAGCCGTGGCAGAATAATAACTTTCCCCATAATCAAGCAGTAGTTCCACGTGCATAGTAATTACATAATAAGCTATGTGCCCTTTACCCTCAGCTCTGCAACATATGCCTGCAAACATTTTGTAAGCAGGGCAAATCATTGCATGCATCCATGTTACTAAAAAGATGGTAGCTGCGTAACACATACAGTTGTAACACGGCAGATTTCTATTACTGACCATCTGTGGATCCACAACTGGCCAGATGAACAGAATTTGTCCAGATTCACAATTAAGTAATTCTATGACTTAGATCAATCACCAGCAAAGAATTACTCCATCATGCTGCAGAATGGTTTTATTTTTATTACAGTGGAGTGAAAGAGGCTTATTTATTTGGTTCTAGGCATTTTAGATTGGATAACCACAATTATGTTTGGTTGAAAAGCCACAATATTCTTTATGAAACCGTTTGTTTAAACACTGAGTAAGTCATCAGCAAACCTTGGTACAAGCACTATCCAATGCGGTTGCTAACACAGACATGCGCATATTTGGTGTAAAACTTACTTTAGGAAAGTAACTCCTCAAAAGAATTCAACACACTCAGTGGAAAAAAAGTATTTCTTTGTCATCAGAGATAGCTAAGTACTGTTCTTAATTTGTTATGGTAATTTAGTTTGCAATTTAAACATTATTAATACTCAAATCCTTTTACTTAATTCATTCTTCCCATTGCTGATTTCCTTCTATTTAAGATTCAGTGTCTACAAGTATTTTGGCATATTTACTGTAAAATTCTGAATTTCAGCGACATTACATTGAAATAATTCAAGTGGAATAAAAACTGGTTTAGCACTATCATACCACTATCATACTGGCATCATATTTCTAGTAGCTGCATATATTATAATGCTATGAAAAAGAACTAACTATTAAGGAGGAAAATCCTGTTTGTATTCAAAATTTGTATTCAAATTTATAAATATGAAAGAAGGACATTTTTGCAGGATTTATAGAAAAATATTTCTATGGTTATTTGTCTTTACAATATTGTGGTGCAATAGAATACAGCAACCCATGACAGGTGATTTAAGAATAGTGCTGTGACTTAGTTCTAAACAAAGAGGGTGACAATCACAAACATTTTATTCCATGAAAGGAGATACTGAAATACCATAGAGTGAGATGAATTTTAAGCATTCATTCTGAACAATTAAGACACCCCCCCAAAAAAAAATATTCAAGGACACAATATCTAAAGTACATTTTATGTATGACAAACTGAAATGAAGATTAATTTCCATGCTTTCATGCTTATAGGGCAGCTCCGCCAGGGGCATTTTATGCTCCTGCAGAAAAGAAAAAGCCCTTCTGCTGCAACAAAAAGCTTTCATTAATACAGCACAGAGTCAATAAGTGCCAACATAATCCAGAAGTTTATCTGTTTTCTCTGTAACTTCTTAAAATGTCTTCTGAATAACAATGAGAAGAGCAAGTTCCTATGTGATACTTTCTCCCTACTCTACAGAGCTCTCTCTCCACAGCAACAATTGCCTGGTTCTGCAACAGAAACGTGCCCTTTACAGACCTCATAGTGTATGACATTATCACAGGCTAGGAGGAGTTAGAATAAATGAACAGTCCAAATTCCAGGTAATGTGCAGAGGGGTGGCCAAAGGTACTTTGGGGATGCAGAACTTCATTGGATGAGGAGAGAAAAAAAACCCAAACCAAACTGTGAAAGCCAGAAAATGTGGGGGGAAGTGGCAACATCCAGAGAGATTTCTCTTGATGTTGCTTATTTTTCAGCTGTAATTTAGGCATCTTAGGCTGGTTTCAGAGGATGTCAGAGAGAACCACAAGACAGAGCTCTCTGTCAACTGATGCAGGCAACCTCTAGACAATCACAGGGCTATGAGGGCCAGAGTAGTACCACCCTCTGGAAGGTGGCTGTAAAGTCCAGTTTCATTACAGGCTCAATGGAGAAGGACAGCACAGGCGTTTTGCCCAGGAAACAGAAGGTGCTGACCTGTCATATCAGTATGCCTTGGAAACAGACTTTTGGGAAAGCAAGGACCAATTCTTCTAGCAAGCATCAAGCATTTTCTTAAAAATTTTCAAGGCTCCTTGCCCACCCTTTCAAGTATTCTCAGACTGAAATGTAGAGAGGCTCTAGGAAAGCAGTACGGATCTTCATAATCAGTGCTTCAGGTCCGGCCCCTGGTGCCATCCCAGGCTTCCCCTATTTCATTTGCTATGCGAGAGGAGCTGGGAGGCGAGGGGCAAAGCCTGACTCTCACCATTGTGCAGGCTGGCTGGACAGAGCGTGCAATGAGGACATCAGCAGCGCTGAGCAAGCTAAGGTTATACATGTTGTGTCCAGTGCCAGCCTATCCATTTGCAAAGCACTCTAGAGGTGTCAGAGAGGCCACACCATGGATAGATGTAGACTATTCTGTCCCAGGGCACTTGAAACTGAGGCCATAAATGTAATCTGAGACCAGGATTAGGATCTGTTGGGACAAACAGAGGCTCTTGTAAGGAGCCTCAGTTGTTGAAGGGTGCTAAATTACTAAGAACAAAGGATGTACATAGGCCAAGGAGATTGTATATAGGCAGGGGAGTTTCAAATGCCTATTCTCTCTTCGGTTACATCAGGTAGTATTTCAGACAACCAGCTAATACTTCATCAAACCACCTAAATTAATCTGTCAATGACAGCATCAAGACTTGCAGATGGTGAATCCAAGTGATTCTGCACAGAATTTCACCACAAACACCTAAGTCATGAGATCTGAAATGTGACAACTTGTACCCAAACTTCTTCAGTCTACTCTTTAAAACTGACAGCTACTCTCTTCTCTGTGAAGCATACTACAGAACATAAGCAGCTGCTAAACCCAAAATGACCAAAAGCTCCTGATAAACTCCCAGCCAGCACAAGTTTTCTTTCCTGTAAAACTATAGTCTTGGCAACAAGAGTCATCAGGGAACAAATTTAAAGATGAACTAAAAAAAAACATCAAACAAAAAAAAAAGTGCATTTGTTTGCAGTCTTAATGGTCTGAACATTTGCTTGACGTTTGATTGAGATGTCAAACTAAACTATTTCATGCTAGGTATGCTCATACTGGACCAGAAGTATAAAAAGACTGGTCTTACATATGTAAGTTCTCAGTGCCATTGGTACCTGCTTTATTAAAAAAAAAAAAAAAAAAAAATTCAACAGCAACACTTTGGTATTTCTTAAAAACAAGCATTGCAGTCACAAAAATAAACAAACTAAATTGTTTGATGCCTTTTGTTGAAACAGATCAGCTTTCCCTTCCTTTCAGGTAGCACTGTGAAAAAACCCAGATACACAGTTACCACCCTGATTTAAGAGACTCACTCTATATAATTTTCCGGTTGCTTCCGTAACTTACCTTCTGGGAAGATCATCAATACTCAAATTATTGTATCTTTTTTAAAGAAATGCTATATTTCCTTTAAGAATTTTGGGACATTACTTTATTTGCCCACGTATAAGCAGATTTTAAAACAAGTATATTCTTGCCTCTTTCCTTTTTTTTCCTCCACCCCTAAAGGAATGCATAACTAGAGAGGAACATATTGGGAACCAAATCCAGCCCTTGCAGGCAAAGGCAGCCTTGTAAGAGACGTCTTATTTAAAACTACCTAGAATATTCATTCCATGTGTCACCACACTTTACCATAATGAGTATTCAGACAACTAATTTAAAAACAAAAAAGGCCAGACCTGTAAGTATCACAATAGTCACCCACTTCTTTAAATGCAAGAAATTATTTTATTTTAGTTATAGTAATGTTATTGCATTTCTGATGACCAATGGGTATAAAGAAAGAAATGCTTGTAGAAAAAAAGCCAAAATATTTAATTAAACCAACTAATAAAATTGGGAAAAGGACACAAACTTTTATTCAGGTCATTTTTATGTGTATATAAGTTAGGTTGTGTACATGTTTGATATATATGTTGACGTGTACTGCTACCTTCTGTAGGCCTGGTACTTTCACTGGCTGCGATATTTTGCATTGTTTGGCTGCGCTGATGGCTAGTTCACATCTTGCATAGAAACTGGTGTTTCTCATTTTTGGGCACAGATAACTAAGAGATAACTGTGTCCTAATAACAGTGAAAACACATCTAAACTGCACATGTGAAGAACCAAAAATATGGGTCTGGACTTCATTCCAAAAAAACCAACAAAAAACCAAAACAAACCCACAACTTCCCCCCCCCCCCCCCCCCCCAAAAAAAAGAAACAACCCACAAAGAAACCTACAGAAAGGGAATAAAACTGCTTGCTTGCTTCAAGGTGGAAATGCTGAGCCGAAGGATGTCAAATCCTCAGACTGAAAAATAAAAGTAGAGAGAATGTGGTAAGCAAGCTTACAGTGCAGAGCTGGCTTTCAGAGGAGCAGTGAGCTTGGCGAGGAAGCTCAGAAAAATCTCTCTGCTCCGAAAAACCAGAAGAGGTAACCGGGGTTGGCTGGAGTAACCAGTTTTGTTTAAACTTGGACACTGGAAAGCAAGAAGCTATGAAGAGCAGACTTAGCTGAGGTGATTAATTTTAATGTTTGTACATAGCCTCAGAGAAAACTGCTTCTACACCCATTTGTCTGACGTCTATCCTTCTTGTTTTGACTGGAGAGGACATGGGTTAGAACTTGCTTAGTAAATAAAGTTTAGCGTTGCGGCACCATACACAGGTGTTTATGAATTGTTTGTTCGCACATCAAACGCTGCTCACGACAAAAGCAAAGAAGGGAAAATATGAGATGACATTTGGCAGGACAGGCCCTATTATGTCAAAAGATGCAAACCAGTTCTCACTCTGCATAGAAAGGGTTCACTAATTTTGAAGGCACGCATTTCCCAGCCTGTTTACGTAGCTGATTTCCAAGCCTTGGAAAGATGGTGAATACCTTCCCTAGGAGAAGCTTCTTGCCAAATAGCCCCCATTCACTGGCATCCAATTCTAATCTTTCCATCAGCTCCTTCCCTGTTATCAAATGGTAAGACTGAAATAAATTGCTTCACTAGTAATAGGAAAAATACATAATAAAAAGCAAAGGCTTGGCTTATGAAAAAAGAACATTACGATTATATAGAAGTAACCATATAAGCTGTTATTAACTGTAAGGCTCATAAAACTGCATGAATATCTCAATTATATCACCTCTCCAGATTATATAATAAAATGGCATAATGAGCTTCATTTTAACTTGACAAGGCTGAATACTGCTCCTCTTTTTAAAAAGCTTTTTATAAAATCACATTCCCTCCTAATACTTGACTTGCAAGCACTCTAAAGACATCATGTACAAAATTAAAAATAAACTTCCTCATTTTCCCACCACTGTTGCTTATCACTACCACAGTATCCACAAGATTTTCTTTATAAAGAAATCAGCTTATACAAGCAACTTCTTCCCGTGACAATGGGTGCAATGCTATTTGGACGACTTCTAAAGGCTGGAGATGCAAGTTTTTTCTAGCTCCGCTAACTTTTTGATGAATTCGTCGCAGTCTTCAGTTCTGGGACTGTGCGAAAACATTTAAATCCCATCTTTAATAAGGAAATACTACAAAGAATGAGCTTGCTTTGCAAGTATGTCCTAAGAAGCCCAAATTTTTATTATCAGTTGCACGGTGAAGATACATGCAATTACTGCAACTATTTACTGAAAACACACTTGCTAATTCTATAGCTGTCAGTTACATACTGTGCTGGGTGCTAGCTGGTGCCAAGGCAGCTGCCAAAAGCTCCAAGTCCAAAAAGGGGAAAGGAGAGGATTAAAGTATTATTCCCGTTTCCAAGAATAAAGTACTGTAAATGAGCTAGTCACTTGCTAGGTAATAATTTTCTGGTGTTTATATGGTAAACTTCTGCAAAGTGAATTGCTGTTGGCATCACCAGCGTTTACAAAGCTAAGACACTTGCCAAAATGCAGCTTCACTGGAAGTATTGTTCAAGTAAACATGGAATGGAAAGTCATTAAGCAAAATGAACAACAGCTAATTTCGCTGTGATCGTATCAGGAACATTAAGTATTTTTGTTTAAACTTCAGAATCTGAGGTACAAAAGAGCACACAGTGATCATGGGAAACTTAGCAGCACGTAGAACAAAATCCTGGCTATAGTTCATGTAGGAATGGGGTTATTTTTGCCAACTGAAACGAATAACATGTCTCCAATGCACACTGTTTTCACTAATACTGTCAAAGAAATATATCTTTAGTCTAGATATACATGAATACATATGCACTTAGTGCTCAAACTCACACTCTATTTTCATTTCTTTTGCGGATAAAACAGCAAAACAAAATATAAAATTCAGCTTAAGTTTTCTTCACCAAAATAGTTCAACAGTTGGTTTTCTTTCTGCAATCCCTCTGCCCAGAAAACCACTTCTGTAGCTAGGATGGATGGGATCAGCCAACACACATCTGCACAATAAGCAAGCAGAAGAAACTCAGCATTTCCAAGGATGTTCCCAATACTACATCATGTGAAAAGGAGATTTTGTCCCCAGTTACATATATTTCATAAATACTGGAATCTAGTGTGCAGAAAAGAGTTCACAGGTTCACTGTTTGGTCACAGATGCTCACGAGATATTTTGTAACCAGAGTTGTTCTTATGCCAAAAGCAGTCTACAGGAATCGGAAAATCTTTATTTTTTTTCTCCTCTGCACACCCCATCAGCTACTATGTCAGGCCAATCAGGGTATCTTTACACATACCTTCTGAACACCAAGATATTGATGAAATTGCCATTAGTAGACCAGATTTAAAGACATTAAATTTTGAAAAGCTTCTTTTCTAGTCTACAAACCTCAAAATTTAAAATATGTGGAAGGTTTCTCCTACTCTCTCTGTGTCTCAAAAATGTGCAATGTAATGCTGATAGCCAAGATTGCTACTTTATTTTCATTCTTCTACTAAGCTGCTAAAAATGGCAAAAGATTAAAAATGCAGTTCCTATACAACAGCATTTTACAGAACATCCTCAATTTTCAAAGTGTGAAACTGCAATATAAACCCTTGAAAATGCTGACATTTCCTTCCAATAATTAAAGAAGTAAAAGATTTTTTTCAAATATCTGGACACCATTCATCCCACTGCATGTTGTTGATTAAAAGAAAAAAAGGCAAATGAATGACGAGTTCAGTATTTGGAGCCCCTAGAGCTATCCTATAATCTTTTATGTTTATAAAGAAAAAAGGTGAGGCTTTTGGGAGGGAGAAAGGGCTTAAATAAATTTAACAAAAAATATCCTCCCCCAATTTAATTCTGTTGTCCTGTGTAAGCACAGCAGAAAAGGAGACTATTGAAGCAACTGATGTCACAGCCTGAGACTGTGAATATTTTAATGTTTTCACTCTGCCCAAAATTGAAAGATGTGGTAAAAACCACATTTTTTCAGCATATTTCTATCTTGGTTCCTAACTAATATAATATTTTAAACCAGTTGGTGATTTAATTCTGCAGTAAATTTCCTTTCACTAACCTTTATTTTTGCTTCCCTATGATATAAGCTGCTTCTTGCAGACATTTTCAGGAATTAAAAATGTAACACTTAATGACTTTAAAACTCATAATTCTTCAGTCAGCATGAACATGTCTTTTTGTCTGAAAAACATTACTCACATACAGAACTTTCCTAATTTAAATTCTAATTTATGTTCAGATTTTAATTAAACTGGCATCTGTTTGAGCTGCTGCTGAAGGAAGAGGATGTATCACAATGGTCTACCTTATTATATACGGCATTATTCAAAACCAGTAGAAACTAACAAACATGTTCATTTGTAGTACGGTGCATTACTGAGTGCCCTCAAGTACTGTACTTTAAAAAAAAATAGTAGTGTAACACAGTATACACACCAAGTGCACAATGATTGATAGCTAAAAAAAAAAAAAAAAAAGGGAGAAAAATTTTCTTTAAGAAACTTAAAAGTAACATCAGTGCCCTCAAGTACTGTACTTTAAAAAAAAATAGTAGTGTAACACAGTATACACACCAAGTGCACAATGATTGATAGCTAAAAAAAAAAAAAAAAAAGGGAGAAAACATTTACTTAAGAACATCTGAAGTATCATCTGCACCTCACTGACTCCAGGACTTGAAGTGACAGCCCATCCATCTTCAGGAAAACTCTGAGTCACTACACATGACTTCGGGGGCTGAGATGGCTGGGACCAGCGTGTCTGAGAGACGGAGGGGGTGACTGCTAGGGCAGACTTCGGGGAGTTTCAGGGTTCCAGAGCTTGCTTTTTCTGCCTTAAATAGCTCAAATGTGGTAACCTAGATATGTTTTGTAACCCCATTTTACAGAGTTTAAGGTAAAATGTGAATCTATTTACCACATTAACAACAATTAAAAGGAACTTTCTTCCACAGAAATAATTACGGCTTCTGAGATTTTTAGGCAGACCTTTAATTACCTTGAAATCAAAACAATATATACAGATATACTAATAACAATAATCTTTGGTTGCACCAATAGGTATTTACTCAACTGCCATAACTGTTGAATACTAAGGGGTGACCAAAAAAACTCTTATAAATTAATAAATTACTAAAACGTATTAATTTTCACCTAAATTCTCAACACCCTTATACATCTGTAGCACATCACGCATATGGAGAACTTTTGCTTGAATAAACTCATTTTAGACATCATTTAATCTCTTTTTCATAGTCTCGTAAGAGCTGAACTTCAGTTCCCCCTTATGCCAGCCCTCTGCTCTCGGGGTTACCAAGCTGAGGTTTCCACTACCAGCCTGTTTCCCCTCCTTCCATACCCTAGTATTTTCCGAAGGACTGCTACTGGGAGCAAGACCACCCAGCCGGCTTTTGCAGTCTTTCAATCACCCTTGTTTTTAATATGTGTCTGACACTATTGTGTTTCTTCTGGGAACATGAAATAGTTTATGCAAGACATTCAAGAAGAGGAGCAAAACAGGATTATGGTTGCACCTCAGAAAGCTGTAAGTGGCTCCCTTATCTTATATGAAATAACATTTGGGTGCTTCGGGCTGACTGGACACATCTGAGGGCAACAGGTTGTCCTGTACTGATCTTTCGTCATACCCAGCAAAGGCACCAGTATCTAACAGATCCCCCTAACAAGTCCTCCACCATGGACTGATATTCTGCAGGACACAGTGTCTACCAGATGCAAGGCTAGAGCTGGGAATTTATTACTGAATATGTTTTTTAAGATTTTACATTATATTTCATACAGTACACTGCAAAATATTTCAAATTGAAGGATTTAGCTGATCTGTAGAACAGCACATCTCAAAAGGAGTTATTAGGTAGGGCATATTCCTTGCCTTGTTTCCTCTTATGCTTGCCATCTCTCGAGGCAGTTACACTGATTAAATAGTCTGCTGTTATGCCTAATCTCAAAGTCCCATGATTTTCCTGGTTTCCGTGAAGTACCTTTTTAAAACTCGATCACAAAAATAGCACTGTGAGAACTCTGAATTTGTTAATGCAAAATATCCTTTAATTTATTTACAGCCAATCAAGTGTTCTTAATATTTATTTTCCTTATTAACTGTTCTCCAGTCAGTCAGTACGCCGATTTTTCTTTCTCTGGAGATCCACTATGTCCAGGGAATAGAGTCAAATCTTGATCAGAGACTGCACAAAAATCATCTCAAGTGAACAGTAGCGCTCAGAAACTACTGAGTTTCCCCCCCCTTTTTAGGGGGGATAGAGAGTAGCACTTACCCTGCTGACTTCTTTGGGAGTCGATTCATCTAAGAGGAAACAAAACAAACAATTAGGCACTCAGGAAGTTTCTAGACTGAATGAAGAACAAGATACCGCACTTCAAACAATTTTTGCACCTTTGTACAAAACTTTTCTAACATGGTTCAATAAAGTAATTGAAATATCCTGAGACTGGTATGCATTTACAATCTTTTAAATTTCTAATTCGAAAAAGGAATTAAAATTAGGATAAAGCATTCAAGAATTCTGTTCTGACTTAATAAGAATACAAACTTTCCTACATTTCATAAGTCAATTCACAGGCCAGCTAAACCAATAAGTCCTATATCATTCTTCTACATTTATATTCCAATTCAGTAAGGCAATTGTTAGTATTGCACAGTCTGAGAAGTAAAGGCCCTTTGCTACCAAATATATGCCACCAACGTCCTACATAAATAAGCAAGTTACTGAGTAGACTTAGACTTTCTGTTCCGAACATCAAAGATGCTATTCCTGTTGACTTCTTCGGATGTGGAAAAAAAGCCTTGCGACCATAAGAATAGAAGAACATCAGTGATGTGATCTGACATAACACGTTAAAAGCACAGCTCACAAGGTTTTATATATTTATGTATATACACAGACACACACACTATTAAGTTTTGTCCTTTCAAATGCAAGCAGACTCTTATGCATTTTTTGTAATTTAAATATGTAAAAATAAACACCGGTACAATGGTACAATACCAGAGCGCTAGCTAAAACATTGAGTAGCATTTCTGAAAATAAAGGGAAAGCAGTTATACAGCAAGAACGCATCTGCCACAG
This sequence comes from Pygoscelis adeliae, assembly GCF_000699105.1. NCBI lineage: Eukaryota > Metazoa > Chordata > Aves > Sphenisciformes > Spheniscidae > Pygoscelis > Pygoscelis adeliae. The sequence goes on along the minus strand of NW_008824413.1, from coordinate 328,521 downwards.
GAAGAGTTTCCAACTTCCAGTTCAACCACACCAAAAGCAGCTTAAACACACCCTTACAAACCTCCAGTTGGTTAGCTGTTTCTGAAAACATGAAGGGAACTATTTGTAAACTTTTATTTGATACTAGGAATCAAATTACTACGCTTTGGAAATTAATTTTAAGACACCAAATAGATTTAATCTCACAGAGAAAGATCATACATTTGTGGCCCTTAATTTACACATATTTTGATACATCTCTATTGAGTGGATTTTCAGATATCTCTGACAGATACAAACATAGTATCACCTAGGCTGCTTAATAGCAGATACACTACTTTTTCTCCAAAATCATCCCCAGGTGAAGGAGGGATCTCAAGGTGCCCCTTGAGAAGGGCACATTTACAAGTATTTCAATGTTGTCACCAGCAAAGGCTCTCCATATCTTGCCATTTAAGATGAACTGTTAAACAATAAAGCCAGAAAAAAACATTTTTAGAAAACAGATTCAAGACCCAATTTCCAATGAAAGAACTCTCTACAATCATACAGATTTCTCCTCAAAATTGAGTGATATCAAGTAAAATAATAATTTCACAACTATGAGTGAATATTAGTCTTCTCTTACCCCCAATCAAATGATATACCAGTAATTTACACATGCAGAACAGGGACATAAAAGTAATTGAGCTATTTAAGGTAGTTCTGTTGTTTGCAATGCAATGTATAACACATACTCTGCAATGTTCAGTGATGTTATCTTCCTTGACTAGACGAATCTACATACCAGTTACAAGAACAGTCAAAGCTAGACTCAAAATCCATCTCCCTTACTACCTGGTTTCTGACAGCGAGCAACAGAAGATGTGAATGACAGAAAACCGAGCAATGACATAATGACGCTTTCCCTGGAGTATACTCTCAGTTTTCAGTAACCAATAGATCAAACATTTCTTGAACCAGTAGTGACATTTTTCTGCTTAAAAGACTAGGATGGGGTTTTCTTCCTCACACTTTTGGGGGTAGGAGGGGTGTTAGATTCTGTTTGTTTGTTTTTTAAACCTGAGCCACCATGCTTCAGCATTCACAACATTCTCTGAGTTCCACGGTTTAAATGCATATTATGAGAAAAAATATCTCTGTTTTATTTTGAATCTGCACATTATGAATTTCATCTGATGCCCTCTATTCACCTTATCTATGGAGCCTGTGATGCTACAAATCTCTCAAACGAGCCCTTCACTGCTTCACACCCCATCAAAACCCTTCCTGGCTTGAGAGGTCCAGTCTGGTTTGCTGCTGGTGCCAAGCAAACCACTCGGCACTGCTGGTCGCTTTCACCGCTCCTGTCTCCTCTACCCCACTGCATCCTTCCGGGACGGGAAGTCCAGAACTACAGGCAATACTGCAGCTCAGGAAAACACAACGGGGACTTACAGAATGACACAGGGATGATTTAGGGGTCTGCTCTCTATTTCAAAGGAATAATTCCTAACATTTCACCTGTTTCTTGATGGTTACTGAACATTGGGCTAACATTTTCAAACATCTATATTTTGTAATAGCACTATCTCTCTCTCCAGAGCGCTAACAACTAATTAAGAGCCCACTACTGTATATGTAAAATTAGAAACATCTTCCCCCATTTAAAGCAGTCAGCGTTTATCAGTATTAACTTTGTCAGCTGTTTATTCTCTCAGTTACTCAGCACTTTTAGCACACTGAATAACTTCATACATTTTTCAAATTAACTTCAACCCTGCATCCTCTTACCCGAACCATGTATGCATATGCTGAAAAGCATGGGTAACTCATACTAGTGATCTCCCTCTTCTGGAACAAAATGAATTTATTGTAATATATCTAGTATAAATGATTACCATTGCAATCCTACGGCTTTCACACCATTGCGAGACATAACTGCCACTGCAGTTTCCAATGACAGACAGAGGATAGATCAAATGCACCAAATCTAAAGGTTACTACACAGTATAAGAGTCTACAAAACTTCTATTTGAGCCACCATAAAAAAAATTTCACTGCTCCAATATCAGAAAGAGCAATTAATGTCTTCCTATTCTTTGAGATCCTTGACAATGCAATTTCATAATCTGAGCAAGATGTTACAAATGCCATCAACCCAACATTAAACTTCCCACACATATATAATACTGTGCCTTAATTTGTATAACATGAGATACACAGGTATCACTCCTGCCTTGCAATTCATTGTTAATTCCTTTATTTATAATAAAGAATAATTCCTTTAATTATAATATTTATATTTGTTTATAATAAAGGATTCATTCTTTTATTAAGAAGTTGTATAAAGGTAACATATGAAGCCCCCATCTAGGTCTGGGTCCATTTTGCTGGGTACAAGACATGAAAATGGACAGATGGTCATTACATCAAAAAACTTTTGATTTCTTTCTGTGAGGAAATTAAAAGACATTTGCTAACCGATCAGGAAGGAAAAAATAACACCTATGGTATTCAATAAAGGTAAGTTTTATGGAATAAATAATAGAGAAAATACTTTTCCAGAATAAAAAAAAAAAGATATAATCAATATGCCATTTTTTCAGAAGAAAGATAAACAAAGTGTTTGGGAAGTTTGGTATTAGAACTCCACAGATAAGGTTTGCAATTCAGGGACTATGAACTGGTGGGAAAAATGGAAGATATTTTTAGGGGAAGGAAGAAAGCAAAAGATGGGGGCAAGAAGGGAAAAAAATAGCATCAAATACTCTGTTAATACATCCAGACGCAAGTTAAATGACTACACAATGAGCTAGAAAATAACTTTCCATATTAAAAGAAACCAAAGGCCTAACAAGACGCCTTCCCCCCCCCAAGAGTAAAGGAAGAAATGTGACCCCGTGAACCTGGAGTGAATCAAATTGCTTCTCTGGAGATGCAGTCTTTAAGGCCTAGGTACACGCCAAGTACGTACAGCACACGTACACCTCAGTGCTGGCACCACTTTGCTGTGGTTTTATCCATAGCATAGAGTACACCCCTTACGACTTAGTTTCTGTGAGCTAAATACAGGGAAAAAAAATCAGTGGAACAGCAGCTTTTCCCACAAATTATTTTAATAGCCAAAAGGATTAGTTAATATATGAAAGTAACAGGGGGCTGATGAAAAATGCCCTCAATTTGCATACTCCTGTTTATTTAAAAGCCGTGAATTCTGTTTGTTTAAAAGGTACAAGCACACCAATCTCTTGTTTGTAAATCAAGTTCCATCCCTGTAAAATATGAAGCTTTTAAAGAAACAGATTAACCATTACAATAAATTCAGAGACACTAAGTACATCAATAAATAGCAGCTTGCTATAGAGTTAAACCTCACAGAAAAATTCTGTGCTTGAATTTAAAGGCCCCTATTTATTATGGCACGTTGCGTGGGAAAACAGCCAGATAGGGGAAAGCGTCTTATTAGTGTCTGCACTGAGGGAAATAAACACCCTGGGAGAAAGCAAGTGTTTGTGAAAGAGATCATACAACTGCTCCAGCCATTAAAAACTTTTCAGTTGGAGTTCACTTTTCTTTAGACATCAAGTACAATCAACCGTGATACATGAATAAGTGTCACCCTCTCAATCCCATTTGTTGGTAGTATTGCCATTCACAGAATTTAGGAGGATCACGTTAATTTTTTGTGAAACCTGACATAATTATTAACACAGAGTAGTACAAGAAATGTGTATGATTTTATTTCTGGCACTCTGAATATGCCAACATTGTTCTTAACAGTTTCAAAAATAAAGTGCTGAACTCTTGAAAAGAAATCACTATACAGGCATACATTAACGTGGCTGTACTGCTCAATCGAGGCTGTTGCAAGCTGTATTTTTAACACCATGATTCTCCATGTGGCCTGATGCACAGTGAGGTAGGTAGTCAGCAGCAGCGCGATGGGAGCAGCTCAGAAGAGCGCACGATCTGAGCAAGAGGTAATTTTGTCCTCCAGAAGCACTAGCGCGCATCAGTAACCTCGCAGAAAGCCCTGGTTTAGCTGATGCTGTAAACTCTGTTATGTTAAGGTCTTGTTAATTTCAGCATAAACACGCACTGATACCACAACTGGAAAAACAGGAAACTGTGAGGAACAGAACTAAATTTCAAGGGCTTCCCCACCTCTGTACACCAAGTTTGCAGACCAAAACCCTTGCACCAGCAATGATGTTGCTCTACCCCACAGTGAGCTGGTTCAGCCCACTAAATGTGCAGAAAATGGTTCACTTTCGAAACTTTCAAAGCTAGGTAACCATCCTAGACCACAAGAATAAAGTCACACTTGGTTTTATCTTGACAGCTTTGCAAGCATTACTATTTAAAAAGCTCTCTTCAGAGGTTAGTGACATCAGGAGGAGGCATGGAAGAATGAGAAGAGTTCCATGATAAGATTTGGGTTTTAAGAACAAAATGACAATTTAACAGACTTCAATACCTCAGCTTTACTACCTGTACAACTCTAATTAACAACTGCAGAGCACACTACAGATATGCATAATAATTGGTATCGTAATTAAAGACAATATCCATCTGGGAAAGCTTCCATACTAAACCAAGACAAGTAAGATAGGAAGAAGCAAAAAACAAGAAAGGAAATAGACAGAAAAAAAACTCCACAAAAGGTTTGGCATTTGGCACAGTATAAATGAGGCCAGGTTTGGTATTTGGCACAATATACGTGAGGCCAGGTTTAGTTTGGTTTCGGGTTCTCTCTTTTTGGGGGTGTGCGAAGGCGTGTTAAATTGTGTAATAGTTCATTTAATAGGAAAAATTCAGATTTTATTTTGCACATTAAAAAAAAAAATCTCGTTTCATACTTGTATTTCTACGCATGCTTTTTTTTGTTTTTTAAAAACAAAGGTGAATGATCTTCCGACAATTGCAAGATGCTAAGCCAGAGTAGTCACAAAGACAACTTTAACGCAAAGCAAGCTTTCAACATCTCAGATATGATATTCTGATGCATTTATCAAGGAAGCAATAATTCTAATGCCTACTTAGTTTTATCAGAGGAACTCTTTCGGAAAAACAATATTGCACTTTCTCCCTGGTCTTATGCTGTTCTTTGTTCTGTGTAGTTAAATACTACTGCTGGTCCACCATTGTTGTTGATGACAGCAAACAAATGCTTAGGATTAATTCTGTTTATGAGATCCCAGATAGCTGTACAGTCACATTTTCCCAAGGAATGCTTTCCCACACAGCAGATGTCAGATTGACCTAACAATTTTTCTTTTCAAAATTTGCTTTAGGCTCCTTTTCCTTCAGCTAATGAGACACAAGTTGTTTGGAATGCAATTAGACCAGCATAAATATCTTTGCTGCTTTTTTTCCCTTGAGAAGTGTCATACACCCACACGTCAATAGAAATTCCACATCAATAAGTGTAGATTGGTTAAAGACTGATCTCACCACCATGAAATAAAGTTTACCAGGTTTAATTTATTTCTGTGATAGAATGGCATCAATCAGATGAGTTGGTCAGTCTATTTTAATTGCAATCTGTTTGAGACGCTCTGCATCCTTATTTTAGACACCTTGCATCTGGCAGCTTATGCCTCCACTGAATTTGTAAGATCTTTCAAAGACACCTTAGCTGAGGATGAGTTTCCTAAAGCAGCAACTAGCACATATATATAATGGAAATTCTAAAGCCGTCATTCAAAAATGTTCTTGCTTCTTAATGCACAATCTCACTGAGAGCACCTGAACAGCTCTCCTGACTTGCAACTGTCTGGAATTATTTCACAATTCAGAAGCACTTTAACGTTACTTCGTAGAAAACTAACTGTCGTGACTTAGAGAGTTTGTTTAGGCATAGACTTAGACATTGAAAGGGAATATTCATTAGTATTGATCCCTGGTGGCACACTAGGTTGCTTTCCTTGAAGCAGGACAAAACATGAATTCTAGCTTTTTTACAACAGTAAGATCCACATTTTTAAGTGTTCCTGAAAAAGGATGCTCAGTTCTTCCTCTGCTTAAACAACAAAGTAACACAGGTCAGAAAATAAGTAAGTCCTGAACAAAGACTTCGTTGCAGATGGTAAGCAGAGAAACATATTGTCTGCCAGGTGTCCTAAAATTTGTATACACTCCTTAGCATATAAGTAAACAGGGCACTACACAAAATAGGAACCAGGAGACAGTGCATTTGACTTCAAGAAAGACACCTAAATGTTTGGAAGCTCATTGTTTTCTATGGTCTTAGCCCTCAAAACTGATGAAACATTTGGAGCAATTTTGCAGGGCAACCTATTCTGGCCAGAAAATTTCCAAAAGGGACCCTCTGAAAGTATCACCAGCCCTTGCAAGAACAGAAAGGCATACGGAAGATACAGATTTTGCTCTTGTTTCTGAAATTGCTTAGCAGTACAAAGCATACTGATAGTAGCTCCTCACTTTCCGTATCCATGGGCAAATAATTCTCAACTGTATACTTGATGTGACAATTTAGGCTAATCTAAGCAGGGTACTTCCACAAAATTATGATCAAGAAAATTGCTTAATAATTAACATAGACTTACCTTCTTACTTCTGTTTAAATAGGGGGATGATGGATGTGCCTCTGAAGTCGTGGAATGATATGTTCTCCACATCAGCTAAAAGTTTCATAAAATTCTGTAAAAGTCTCTCAAGTTGAATACACCTCAGCAAAAATCATGTTGGAACCTGGTCTCTGACCACCAGGAAGAAACTTAATAGTTTCCAGCAGTGAAGGTACTTCACCAAGAAAGTCTAAAATTGTGTTTTATGGTAATTAGCCTATGACTTCATATCCTATTCAACACGACTGTTGAATGAAGAGAGTGTTAAATTGGTTAGCTCATCTATCTTATCAGTCAACGAGGTGCAATCATCATTGTTTATTACTGGAATACAGCCACTAGACAATGGGCTGAAGAGTATGTATAAACTTAATTTTTTTTCATACTTACCAGTTTACAGCTACACCTTTTTGCCTATATCTACCACTTTTCTTGCCTGACACTCAATTCTGTTTGGCATTCGCTGCACTAGCTGTTGCAGGCAGCTTTCTTTAAAATTGATTACAGGTCTTGCAAACATGTTTGGTGAAGGAAGTTTCTCATCCAGTAGTAATACAATTTCAGTATCACACTTCTTAAATCAAACTTGACTTTATCCTATTTTTTGGTCCCAGAATCCTGCTGGTTGCCGAGTATAAGGTATCCTTAAAGTTTACTGCAACTGATGTATTTCCAAAACAGCGTTAACACTACTAAGCTGTTCTCTCACTACTGAATAGAGCTATTCCTTCATTTTTGAATGTGTTTCAAATATACTGCACAGGTGTTGAAGTTTTATTGTGTTCAGTAGGTGTTTTCAATGAGTTTTTTTTAGGTGTTTTCAATGAGGAGGAAAAATTACATCGTTGTTGGCTCAAATACTACTCAGTCATAATACCTTAAGCAATTCCTCTGAAAGCAACAGAGCTGCTACAGCATGCATTGGAAACCAGAAATGCTTTTATGTATTAAATGTTGCGGCACTCCTGGTACCTATAGTGATCCACGGCTGAAGGAGATCATTAAAAGGGAACGCTACTCGAAGCAGGTCCTACAAAGCTCCAACAACCTGAGAAAGCCACATTTGGATCTTGTCCATCGCAAGACATTTGGATATTTTAAAAACATATATTATTATGCATACTCTTTGGACCCTGCTGGGCCTCTTGGGTTTGGCTTGTTCATTCCTAGCCCATGAATGCCTCTTCCTGACTGATAAGCTGTCTGGAGGATTTTAAGAAAAGGCACTTCCCCCTCCTTCCCCAACATCTGTATGCAGCCCATCCTCCACTCTCAGCCCTACAAGGCAAGGGTGGAATCACAGAGTGCACACAGCTCAGTGCCATGCATCCCTGGCATGGAGTGAGGCTTCAAAGGTTTGTTTGCCCAAACAGGCCAAGAAATTTCAGCATGTTCTCAGCTTCTGGAGCAGGAAATACTGCATATGGTTCAATGACAGCAAGAGAATATAATAATCTTACACTTGTTGGGAAAAACGTAATCTTACGCTTACCTTGGGGGAAAAAGAGTGTCAGATACCAAGATTTTTACTACACTTTTTCCCTTTAATTCTTTCTATTTTGTTCTCATCCCTACCTTTTTGTTTACTGTATTCTCACTTCTTTCTGTTTAGAAACATACAGGATTTTTTTAGGGAAAAACACGTCCATGTAATAAAATTGTAAGCTATCACACTCTTACGAAGTTGTTTAAAAATTTTCAGATTCCACTGTTTATCTGCTATAGAGAATCTAAAGTAGAACAAGAAGCTTTGCAGCCTGCCTGATTTTCTTGTTTCTGTGTCTCTGACTACATTGAAAACAAATGTCATGTTACTGAACTTTGCAGTAAAATCCTCAACATCTGCAGAAAAATCAAGACTGAGCAGTTTTCTTCTCTTTAGACCAGCTGACAAAAGAAACAAAAGAAAATGCCCCAGAGGAACAGTCTGCTAACGTCAACAAGGGTAAGGGATCATTAGAGCTTGAGATGATAGGTTACCACATGGGAGGGTGTAGTGATCTGGTGTGAAACATATTTACATCAGGGGAATCATTTCAATCCCTCTGAAGAAACCCTACTGTAACTACAACATACGTGCATTTGTATTAGAGACGTATTTTATTTATTTTACCCTGGAGATTGAAAACTGAGAAAATGTTCAAATTAATCTGGATAATACTGAAGAAGAAAAAGTGACAGAATAAAATTTACAAATTAAGCCTTTTTACTTTCAGGATATTTCAGCTGATTTGTTTGTAATCATAATCAAGCTCTCAGTGACTGTGTGTTGAGCGTTACAGAATAATGATGTGCAGATAATTCGGGACTTTGGAGTCTTTGAAAAATGACATGTTACACTAACACAATAAACAGATTGAAACCAAGAGAAGATTGAACTATTTACTACTTATCAGTACCACCACCATGAGTGAAACATTTTGCTTGCAAGGAGGAGACTGTTAGACAAAAAATAATTATAACTTCAGTGAGTGTAAAGGAACAGAACATGTAACTACAAAACTAGAGATAGCTCTCTATGAAAGATAATGGCAGTACCATCTGAATTTCTAAACTAGACAGCTTTACTATAAAAAGATTTTTAATGACAGATAATTATAATCCACAGGAATTATACAAGAAAAAAAAAAAACAAAATCTATCTTTTTGGCTGCTGTAAAACAAAAAAAAAAAAATCCAAGACATGTTGCAGAGTTCAGTATTCTTATACTGGCATTTAAACAAATGCAAAATTTTAACTGTCCCTAGTAGCAGGTACAGTATTAAAGATACTAGGCCAGACAGAAAAGTTTTCAGGCAGTGATACGTGCACTAGGAGTTCCAAAAATCTCTAAACAAGTCAGGCACCCAATTCCTTGAAATGAAAGGAAGTTAAATACCCCAACTATGAGTAGGCATGATGATTTACCACAGCTCAAGTGAGAATGATAATTCACTAAGTTGTGCGGACTCAGCCACTTGTGACCCTATATCATCATCTTAAGGCTCTGCACTACGTAATGAATCTCTGATTTAATGCGTGAAATAATTGATGAAGGTTATAATATTGGACAGTGAGCTTACTAAAAAGCAATATAAAAAAAAAGTGACACATACCAGTTGTTCCTGGCTGAAAACAAGAATGTTCCAAATGAAACTCTGTTTATATACCTCTGATTGGTCTTGTGTAAACCTCGAGGACACACTGTGACAGCCAACATCAGACGCTTCAGCACCAGAACACATGGCAAAGTCATGGCACTTGAGAGTCCACATACATCAGGAGTTATGGTCATTAAATACCTTGGCACATCAGCACCCAGATTACTCAGTCCTTTTAACCACAGTGGTTCTCTAAGAGATTCCACAAAAATTGACAGGCAGAACCCAGTCCTCAGTGGACTGATGATTTTCTCATTTCTGAATATACCTACCAGCACATCCTCACACTCTACTACACCAACAAATCCACTGCATACCAACTTCAGGTACAGAAACTTTGACGCAGGCTTCTGAGGACTGGCTGTACTATCACGCACAGGTGGTTGCCCCATCGCAAGGATCTAGCTGACCAAAACATTCAACCATAAGCAAGGGAGGTAAATCACAGCACCTCTGCAGTTAGGAACATGAGAAAGACTTGGTGACAGAAGGCATCCTATTTTTAGAGGTTGCAAGGCAAACGTGGCTCAGACACACACCCATACAGAGAACAGATTACACTGGCAGTTTCAGAAGGAATTCTCTGCTCACAGCCCACCTGACAGATAGATATCAAGGTACAAGGAAAACAAAAATTGTAGAAACATCCAAAAGAAAACTGCAAATAGAGATGTAGAAGCTTAGAGTGAATGAAGAACTGGATGCGTTCATGCAAGACAAAATTACTTTCATGTGCTTTTTTATTTAACTAACAAAATCCAACACAGATGGTAAATTAATTGAAATACTAATAAGAACTCAGGAAATATATAAAGAAATCAGCTGGGAAGATAATAAACTATATCTAACGCAGCAGTAAGAGAGAGTGGAAGTACCACTTCTGTCGGTGGAATAAAGGGAACCAGAGCCAACCGTACCTCTTCAGCATGGCTGAAGTTGCCACCTGCTGGGATAAGGAGCTGCGTCTATCTCCCAAATTGTCAATCTAAGAGAACTACTAACGATCACACACTGAGAGCAGGCAACCAAGCAAGAAATCTATTCCTGCAAGTATGAAAAGGGTAATTAATAATCTAAGGCCCTTCTCCCCATGCTTTCAAAACAGTTTTGAAACAGTCATGATTGAGGAATCTCATATTTTGTCAGTTACAGCATCATTCTTCCCAACTTCCTTCATCAGGCCTGCCATATAGTTCTGTCAACACCAACACGAGTTTCTTACATAAGTAAAGCGCCACACAACTACCTGGAAGAGGAATTTGGAAAAACAACCCTGTGACGCAACTGCTCCTTAAACACTTTCTTTATATTCTGCATCTACCTAGTTAAGGAACACCAGAGCCACGTTAGTTAATCCATTTGGGTCTCACATCCATGTAGGCATACATATAAGGACATCTGATTTTCACAAGCAATAAATGGCCAGCAGCCCTAATTCATTCAGGAGCTACTAGGGACTTGACCATTTCTAAACATCAGGCCATTTGTTCTGACACCTAATTGCAGGAGTGAGATTAAGTTAGAAAACAGTACACCATAGAGAACAGCCTCGTAACTACATAAATAAGCTGGTGGTTCAAAAGACAAACATTAAGATAATTAAATAAAGCAAGACTGAAAGTGGAAAGAAGAGCCAAAGAAAAGAGCTTCAAAACAGAGTTTCAAAAGGAGGAGATGCACGGACAGACAGACAGAGATGACAGGATGAGTAAGAAGCTTGGACAAAGACATCAGATGCTACTAACTGCAATGTACTTTTCTGACCTCTCTAGGATTACTTTACTTTCTGCCATGGTAGAAAGTAAAGTTCTACTAACAGAAAACAGTAGAACACAAGTAGAACACAAGTTCTACTAAAAAGAAAAAAATAATACTGTTTTTTACTGATCAAAAAACCAAACTGCATCTAAAGAAAATCATACATGTAATTCACAAAGTAAGATTTGTGCAAAAATGTATCCTTTTGTTTCCAATATTGTTCATTGCTGCTGTTAAAGAGAAAACTAGAAACCTAAACTTTAAAAATACAGCTGTCAAGAAAAAAAAAAAGCAGTTGCTCCAATGTGCTTTGCCATTTTCCATCAAGTGAACAGATGGCATTATTAAAATTCTAGTAGAATGAAGTATTTATAAGTTCATTAGACAACACTAACTATACAAAAAAGACAGTAATATTGCAAATAAAGCTGCAGGATTCAAAATAGCATAAAAGTACAAATAATGGTTATAAACCCAGATTTATGAGTTAGTATATAGAAACAACAATGCAAAACGAAACACAAGCACACAATAAATGCACAAAAAACTCTATAAAACAGTAATTTATTTTCCAGGGTCACTTCCAAGTTACACCATGGATTCTGAGCCTGAATTCTATACAAAGAGTTTCAAGTTAGACAGTCTATAAGACAGATGAGAGGGAAAAAACCTGTTGGTTTCACTACATTTACTTTTCTTTAAACATATAGGTAAAATTCATATTATGATATACAGTAAGTAACAATGAAATTACTCTAGAAATAATCCCCACAGAAATTTCAGTCTTATTCTCTGAGGTGATGTTCCCAGAAAACAAACAAACAAAGGGTCAGCCAAATGCGTCTAGCACACGTGTCAGTGCTTTTAAATGCTGTGCCACACTGGCTTATTTGATACCTGAGATGCTTTATCTGCTGTTCTCTTCACCATCTTGAATTATTACCCTACACAGAATTCACTTAGGAATCATATGATTTGTAATTGCTTGTCTTACTTTCTATTGTCTTTCTTCCAGCCACAGCAATGTCTTGACTCAGTAAAGTGATGTCTTGTTAGTATTCTAATTTACTTGAAAAAGATGCAAATTCCTGTCACCTTCAAAATGTGACAAAATGGATTCACTATAAAAAGACATAGCTAACACACTGAAAATTCAGCTTCCACTCCAACCTAATATATATCACTTCCCATAAGTGCTGATTTATTCCGATGTACACCATTTCTCTCTGCAATTTTTATTAGTACAATCTATGTTAAGGTTTAACCCCTTTAAGCACCCTGTCCACTCTGAGCATATTTTATCCAGTCTAACACACCATTCTTGGAAAGTCCTCGCTTTGATACCTACATGGAAAATGATTCAAAGAGGGATGTATATTATTTCAAAATGTGTATTTTTTCCAGATTTTAAAGAATTGCATGGTACTTCTTCTTTTTTTGATGGATCTATTACCCAAACCTTATCCAATGTTTTGCCAATGTGCACCTATCACTTAATGGACTACAAATGATGCAATCTCAGATTAGAATATTTGAAACTGTTTTTTCCTGAAGAGCCAAACATATCTAGAGAGGAATTGCAAGGTGCAGGTCCACACCAGCAGAAACCAATTTAAGCCTCAGCTGCCACCTCTGCACTCTCCCCACTGCCTTGGGGCAATTTTCAGCTGCAGCAACTCAGTGAACTGTAGATATAATCTACAATCACATAAGCACAGCGACCAATGCAAGGGAAAGGCTGGATATACGCACCCAGGGACGGAAGCTGAGGGCAGGCAGTGCAGGCTTAGATCGACCACAGAGTTATTTCCTGGGAACCAAGAGGTTCTGGCTTGCGTGAATACTGCTTGAGCAGACAGGACTCATTGGCATCTCAGTTTCATAATGACTGGGCTATTCAAGACTAGTTGGTGCCTACTAAAAGAGCCTGAGATTCTGAAGACCCTTAAGGAGGCACTGAAAGTTGTCTTTGCTAAGATGATTGTTAATTTTTTTTTTTTTTTAGCATAACAAGTTCCTTCATATGTTATAGTTTCATATTTAATTAAAAAAAGATGCAATTATGGCTACCTTCAGGCAGGAGACACAGACAGACACATCCTCTTTAGTGAAATGTAGCAGTTTCAGAGATGTCTAGATTTAATGGGTTCTTCCATTTAAAGAGTTTGATGATCTACATCAACATTCGTTTCTATTTATTAGTTTCCTCTAGCACATTACTGGAAAGAATAAGTTTTAATATGTTTTAGATATCTGCACAGCATGCAGAGAAAGGCTTATGTAAGACTTCACACTATTCAGTTCAAATCTTGAAACACTGTTTTAACATTCAAGACAAACACAGCTAAGTCGTACCACTGAGCAGCTTCTGTTGGTCCATCCTAGATTTAAATGATTTCGGATTGACTCTTCAGATGAGACGATTTTAGGAAAAGTCAAAGGAGGAAGGGGGTTAAGATTTAGAATTATTGTTAGCTTCCTGGTTTTGAATTATTTAGTCAAATCTCAAGATGAAAACAAGCATGGAGAGAAACTCGCTTTGAGAGCACAATGGCAGATTTCCTAACTTCCTTCTAAAAGATGCCTGTGATTCCAATTGCTGGTTTACACTGTATTATTACCTTTACTGCTTTCTTTTTCCATTACGATTCCAAGTATAGTGAAGGAATGCAAAACTACTCCCTAATTTACTTTTGTTGCTTGCCTACCGTAGTATGGCAATGAAATTGGATAAGGTAGGTCTACAATGTCAGTGACAGCATAAAAATGTGTCCATTTCCAAGAAAAAGCCTAGCTAGAGACTACAATTTTTACAAAGATGCTTTAGGAATGAAATGAGTCTATTATGTTTCAGCTTTGGCTTGGGAGAAACATGACCTACATGGCTAGAGAAAATTTATTCCTGTGAATATCTAATATAAAAGATTACCATAAAATAAAAAGCTATGGCTGAATGCTGTAAAGGGATGGATGCACCCTACTGTGCAATAGAAAATAGAAAATAATAGCTGGCTTTCCAGTGGAAAGACTTGGCAGTCAGCCATGTGATGCAGACTGGGTTCTGTCCCCAAAGACACATTCACGTTGGCAATATATTGGGAGGTTGTTTAGAGTCTAAAGATTGGGGAGAATAATCTTTCAATTTAATCTATCACCTGGTCAATGCTAGTCATAACCGTATTGTACATAATTTGATCCAAAGAAAACACAGCACAACAAATACTCAAAAAGAATTATTTTAATGATGGAATCCTGTGTTGTTCTACTAAACATCACTTTGTAATTATCAAAGCAAGCAAAAAATCCTGATTAAATGCTTCAAGTTCTGTTTTAAAATATTACCAGTCACTAGACTCATTTCTCATTCCATATATCATTTAGCGATAGTGTCCTTTAATTTGATGTATAAAAGGATTTCCCGTAACCTTAAAACAAGTATATAATTACAGACATTCTTTTACAAACTCTAGCTTGTCTGTTTAAGTTAACAGCTAATATTAATCTAAATAGTACTTATTACTTGAATTACAACTTGTTATATTCTGGAGATTATATTTTCCTTAAAACCAAAGAAACCCAGGTTCTGTAGTACCCTACCTGATCTATCTACTAATAGCTGGAAATTAAAATTAGCAAGAAAATTAAAAACAACAATAAATATTCCATATTTGTTGGAATGTATGAGGTATTAATTAGCTGAAAGGGAAAGCCTCTCAGCCCGCTATCAGCAATACATTATACAAGCCACTCCTCCTTTTTCTAGTCTAAGTGAATGTACTCCCCCTGTTTTTGTCCATTTCTTATCTGTCCTATGCTACCCCAAAGGGCTCCAGTTTCAATACATAAGGGAATCCTTAAAGAAACCACTAGATAAAACTGCTTCATATTCCTATCTTTACTGGGAACATGGCCAAGGATGTTTACAAAAAGCATGAGTGGGATAAGCAGGTAAGCTGTTTTCTAAGCTGCTCTACTGACAGAACAGCTCAGTTTGTAATGTATTATGCCACAATGTCTTTGAAACACTAATCTTCAGAGCAGTAATTTTTCAAGTAAATGCTACAAGTAGCGGAAAATTTATAAGATTCTGAATTTGTACAAGGACAAGGTGTCCAAAGAAGGGCAACGAGGCTGGTGAAGGGTCTGGAGAACAAGTCTTCTGAGGAGCGGCTGAGGGAGCTGGGGTTGTTCAGCCTGGAGAAAAGGAGGCTGAGGGGAGACCTTATCACTTTCTACAACTACCTGAAAGGAGGTTGTAGCGGGGTGGATGTTGGTCTCTTCTCCCAAGTAACAAGCGATAGGACAAGAGGAAATGGCCTCAAGTTGCACCAGGGGAGGTTTAGATTGGATCTTAGGAAAAATTTCTTCAGCGAAAGGTTTGTCAAGCATTAGAACAGGCTGCCCAGGGAAGTGGTTGAGTCACCATCCCTGGAGGTATTTAAAAGACGTGTAGATGTAGTGCTTACAGACATGGTTTAGTGGTGGACTTGGCAGTGTTAGGGTAACAGTTAGACTTGATGATCTTAAAGGTAGTTTCCAACTTAAACAATTCTATCGTTCTATGATCGTATGATTCAATAAGGTGAGGATTTATAAACAAGCTAGGAAGGTTCTTCAGATACGAGTTCAGTATGAAAGGCAGGAGTAAATGCTTAGGTACTGACAATTTCTTTAACACAACTATTCTTCGCATACAGTATCTTTTTGGCCAAACTCACAGAAACTTCATCTTTAGATGTGGTTTAGGAGCAAAACAACAAGACCTTTGTATCATCAACTCAAAGAAAAGCATTGTTGTTCAGCATGCATTCTCCTGCAGCATTTCAATTGGCCATAAGGAATTCCAGATATCTTTTCTCTGAAAAAAATACATTCTGCTTTTGCATAAACCTAGACTTTACTAGTAGAATTCATGAAATGAACGGGAGCTATGTGATTTTTTTTCCTGTCTATATGGATGCCAGTATTTGGAACTCAACATATAGCTTGTGCAACCACTAAAAGGAAAACTTGTGAAGATTAAAGATGTCAAATGAAAAACATTTAATTAAATATGACCTCTTTTGCAACTAATCAGAGGTATTTTCAAAGCAGAGGTCAGAGTGAGATGATAACAGGATTACTGGAAGGTCAGAACAGAAATTCAGTACTGTTCTCTAGATTCCTAGTCTGTTTCCATGAGGAAACACAAGAGTTACCAAGCCGGTTTTCACTGATTCCTCCTCCAGGTTTGGATCCCGGACATGGTCTAAAAACATTTTCAAAAACCAAAGTGACGTCTGATGCAAAAATCCTAAAAGAGGCCCTGGTAAGAATGAAGAAATGCCTGCCCTTCTTTTACTTGGTTCTCCTTATGGAAATGTGTGTCCTTGTCACTTACCACAGCAATGGTTTTCCTTAACCTTTTGAGAAGTACAGATGAAGCCTCAAGGATATGAAAATAGTAACAACAGGAGCCCTTATTAAAGATTTTTTTCTAAGAGGTAAAAGTAGAGTCAAAACTCACCAAAGTGTTATTAAATGAAGCCCGCTATCAGTCAGAAAGCCCCTGACTGCCTGGCTCTGAGACAAACCTCATCTAACTGCTGTACAAAATAAGGGTCAGACAAGTGTCTCCATTTCTACACTCTTTAAGAAAATCCATCTTCAGAAAGAGCACTGAAAGACAGACAACCATGTCTAAGGGATTTGGACATACCAAGAGAGGAAGAACCTTGAAACGAAGGGAAATCGTTCCATCACTGTGACATATAAAAAGAAATGGAAGACCTTCAAATGGAAACTTACTAAAAATTGTGTATCTCCCAATAATCTTAGAACTACACAAATATATTAATATACATACTAAAAAAAAAAAAAAATCACAAGCCTAGGGAGGTAGAGGAAATTAAGGAACACCAGGCTTTATTCTGCCCATTTATCAAAAGGCAAATAAGGTACAAATACAAACAAGCTGATGCTGACCTAAGCAGGTGTTGATTTCAATGCCTGAAGAGAAGCTCTACACAGAGGTGATCACTCAGAAAAAGCCAATCATTTCTTAAACAGTCTGTAGAAGAGAGAGCTCTTCAAAAACTCAACTAAGAAATTCTGGAGTTGAGAAAACTTCCAGAGAAAATATTGTAGTATTTGAAATAAGCCATTACTGTATATTTTAAGATGCATCACAAAAGTACAGAAAAACAAGTATAAGTACTAAGATACATTTATCCAAGATTTTATGCATGTTTATTAAGAATGAAGAAAAGCTAAATCAAGTATCTTCTTTCCCTTTAACTACAGATTTACAAGAAGAAAAGAAAAAAGTTGAACTTCTAACCTGACATTTATTCCTGAGGATTCTGTGTATATAGCTTTGGTTCTCTCATTCTTCCTATTAAGAAAAAATTGGCTCTGCTAAAAATCAGAAACCTGCCCAATGAATTTGTTTCAGCTGACCCCAGAAGCACTTCTAGATTCTATCAGCACTTCTATATTCCTAGAAGTGCTCCAGAAGCTCCTCCAGATAATTAGCTGATGGACAGCTACATAAACTAACAAATGACAAGTTCAGAATGATGACAAGTCATCCCCATGTGTGAATAGGAACATCATCACCACTATCACACTGCAAAGAAAACGTTCAAATAACCTATATCATCCAGAAAAAAAGCATAGGTTTAGTGAGTTTCTTCCAAGTGTGTTTAAAAGCATCTTATTTATGTCCCTATATCAACGGGCCAATCTTGGCAATGCCTAAATAAATCTGTCTGTGAGGAAATATACAATTGTAGTATGTATTACAAAATTCGAGTTTATCCATTCTCAAATCATAAAGACTTATTTGTGAAATACAAAACTGCCATCATGGGCCAGCGGTCCATTCATCAGTATTCAGCTCTGAAAATGGTCAATAAAAGATGCTGGACTGGACCATGTCAGACAACAGTATTTCTGAGATTTCGTACGTTTTTGTGACTCTCCAATACTGCTCTGTGCCATCTATTGTGAATGGAAACGCCAAATGTTTTGAAGAGTCTAAAGTGTTTTCAGACCTGCTCAAACCATGTTGATTCATAATTTGATAATTATTATTCTGTGCAACAAAGAGTTTTTGATGGAAAAAAAACCAGAACTTGAGAAAAGACTTGTAATACCCTTTTCCTATATTATATGCTGCCATTTTCACTGTACTTGGTGTATACAGTTGGTTGCTATAATAAGTACCCCAAACATTCAAATATATCAGAGATTTACTGTCACTGATGACTACTCATAAGCAAAGCTTTCTGAGGAACACAAGCATGTTGGCAGAGGGGAGGATAACAGTTACTGTTCTATAAAAATGTTTTTGGCCAAAGAACAGTTGGAAAAGGCAATCTGATAATAGTGCATGCCTGTAAAAACACACTGTCATTGTAGAACTAAAATTTTGCTTAAGAAAAGTAACAGGCAATAGAGAAAATTCAGATTATTTCTAAAGCACATTTATATGATATACCATGAAATATATACATAATGGTAAACCAGCAGGTGTCACAATGCAGGGCTTCCTAGGTCCTAGCAAAAAGAACACATTCCAGTAATTTAAAACTTCAAATGAAGTAACCTCTTCCCGTCCTAAAGAGGCATTCACTGTGTGGGTCATGACAACTCTCATTCAAAAAGATGGGTCACTGTGTAGTTACTAGCTTTAAAAGTTGTTTTTATAAACCTCCACAAGTATTCTACAGTAAATCTAAAATCACTGCCCAGCAAGTCCCCAGGAATAAACATCTCTATTGCTATACAAATACCTGATGCACTGCATGAAGATACTTCTGAGTGTTCACAATGAACCCACTTGAACTGAATTAGTATAATTGTAACAAGTCTGTTGTCACTTCGCACCCCAATCACTAAAACCCAATGCTACTGTTACACCCAATTACTATAAATCCTTCAAAAATTCACACACATTCCTCCTCCTACACATATCATTGAACTGTGTCTTATTAATTTCCTAACCCTTGTTCCTCATCTTCACTCCCAATACTTATTTAATGACAAATGAAATGAAACTGTACCACTTTGGGGTGAGGACCAAGCACCCTGTAAAAGAGCTCCCTTCTGTTAGCTGAACAACCAAACAAGCACACAAAACATTCTAGCTTTGCATTTAAAAAAAATAAGAAAGTTATTCTGTTGCTCAGTGTTACTCAGCAATTTCAACTGGATAAAGATAAACCTTCTCTTTTTCTGCAAGCCAAAGGAGATTCACAATCATCACGTATGGGTATCTCTGCATAATGCAGGTTGGAAGAAAGAATAAAATAATTTAGCTCAGTACTGCAGCTAAGCAACATAAGTCTAGATAAGGTGCTGTCTCCAAAGGGTTTGGAAGATGCCTTAGTGTTACAACTGAAAAGACCTCTTGCAGCTTATCTAAAAAGATCCATAAATAACGTGTGATAATATAAAAGCACAATTTCTTTTTCAGCATATTCAAATGTGTTATTAAGACAACTTGACTCACAATTCTAACAATGGATGGTATATAAATCCCAGTGAGGCAGCAGAAGAGTAATGATAAAGAAGAATGGCCCTACTCTGCTAAACTAGAAGTCCATCTACTCGAGTTCATTGTCTATGACAATGGCTAGTAGCAGCTCATTATGGAAAAAGTACAAAGAAACTACAGTATATGAAAAGGAGAGAGAGCACAGACTATAGATGCACGGAGTATACTTACTCCGGTATGTCCTCAGAGCAATCAGATGCTTATGAATTTTCTCAGCTGGAGGTTGCATCAGGATCGTAGTATGTAACAGCTCTTGATGAAGTATTCCTTCTTTGGAATGTGTCTAATCACTTTTTGATGCCATTTACATTTTTAATATGTAAAATATCTTATGCTAATAAGTTTACAATTTAGGCATGGGTTGTGTGAAAAGGGAGGTCCTGTTGTTTCAGATCTGTAGCCAATTCATTTCGCTGGGTGCCCTTCAGTTCTTCTGTCATGAAAAAGGTAAATCTGTCAACTGTCTTCATCATGACAGTCATAATTATAAAACTTCTGCTACAGTCCAGGTCTTTAGCAGAATGAAGAATCCCCCTCTGTTAGGTAGCAGCATTGTAAAAGTCATAACAGTGTAAAGATAACAAGCAAGGCAGGCTTTATAAAGAGGTAATAGTGTTATCAGGAGTGGGGGTCTTTTTGTGGCTGAATTGAACTAGATTCACTACCCAGTGCAAAAAAATTCAGACCTTGCTAACCTCCCTCCACCACAACAAGCCCCCTACAAAAGAGCACAAGATCTACAGATATTAAACGAGCATCCCCAAATGTCATATATTTAGTTCAATAGACGTAAATGTCTTCATGGAATTTATGAAGAACAGAAACTCAACACTAATGTTGAGAAAAGATTATTCTTTAAACAACTAATTCTTTTTTAGCTTTTCAGTCCTTATGCTTAGAGAAGACAAGCCCTTCAAATAAAATTTATACCTGTTATTGACTCAACACCAGTTGACACCGGTTTTATAACCAATTATGATTTCCCCCAAAACCTCCTTACACCTGAGCTTTAAGTGTTGCACAGGAAAAAAAAAAGATCCATCCCTCTCAGACCCAGAGAAGATTACAATCTACAATCTCCTCCTGTTCCATCATCGATAGTCACTCATTTTGCTCAAATTGTCTAAATGATTAAAATAATTAAACATAATTAATCTCAGTGTGCTGTTATCCAAGTACATTCTCCATTGACAAAGTCAGGTTAAGTGGTTCCTCCAATCCTCACATGCTGCTAGTCAAACAGTTCATTGCCCCCGCCCCGGGCTGTGCTGATAGAACCGTTAGCTTGTCACATATTGGATCAACAAAAAGATCTATGTTAAAAAAATACTCATTCCTTGCTTGTTTTTCAGACTTTCAGAAATAGAGATTATAGACTTCTACACATCTGGTCATCTTTGCTCTTCTATGTATCCTGAGAAGGTGACATTACCTGTATAGAGCACCTGAACTTCAAATTAATTGCAAATTTCCACAATGGCTTAATGATGTTTCCTGTTTGGTTGTATTTGGCTGAACTATCTATCTGTTTCTAAGCTCTAATGGCTGATTTTTCCACTATATTCCCAGCATCTCTCCTTGAGCTGCAGTAGCTAATTCAGGCTAGGGCTAAAGTAACAGAGGAAATAGGGCTGGAGACTAGGCTTGAACATCACTAGTACCTGATTAACTGTTTGCACCCACAGCATGGCTTGGACCTTGCCAATTTGCACTTTCCCAAAACAACATTTGGGCTCAGATGAGAGGACTAGCACCTGCCCAGGACCATTCTAGGAGGTAGTTTGGATGCAACACCCTATTTGGGAGGGAAGGAAAAGTAGTTTAGCCTTGTAGATGTGACTTGTGCCATGCAACTTGGCCTCAGAGGCAAAGATCAGTCAAAATTTATTTTTATCCAATACTTTATTCTTCAATTACTCAGCTTTATGAGATTCTTTCAAGCCTCTATACATCTGGTTTTAATTTTCAGTACGCCTGAAACTTTATCATCCTAGTATGCGTCCATTTTTCCAGAGAGCTTATGAAAATAAAAATCCCTTTCAGACTACTGATGACCTCTGTAGTGAAAACTGTCTAGGCATTCCTATAGTTTACTTTCCAGTTTTTAGCAACTTAGTAATCTTTAGGAGGACTTTTTCTCTAATACCTATATCTTTGAATATCATTGAAGAAAGTTAATCTCAAAGCTTTGTGGTTTTGTTGGGGTTTTTTTAATTATTATCTGAAACTTGAGTACACATTTTAAACGAAATAATTTCCATCTACGTGCTTAATAATATCTTCAAAGTATTTGAGTAATATTTGTGACTTAAGTCTTCCTTCAACAAAAGTCTATGGCAGCTAAACAGAGGTAGCAGTGTTCATTTACGCGCCATAAACATCTCCCTCCTATAACATACTTAAACAAGTATCACCACCTGAAGCAGTAAGTTAGGGAATGTATAGCAGTAAACCAATGGGAATGAAGTCATGCCTAGGCCTTCCTCTTGCTGAATGAAATGGGAATGTAAATTAACATGCATTCACAAAACATGCAAAAAAAAAGTTTATTATAGTCTAGTTGAAAGTTAATTGCTGGGATTTATTTCACTATGCATAGCATGAAGAAGTCATTTGTGGACAAAGCTACCGCTTCAAAGCACTTGACCTACCAGTGACCACTAGGACAAATAAAGTGAATATCTATGACTCACCATGAAAAGTACACTTTTTGAATCAGCTGCACTAAATCTGATAGACAAGCACAGGACAACTAGTCTAAAACTCTATCTAATCATAGATACTTTGAAGGATAAAGTAACTGAATTACCATCATCATTAGCTAAATCACTATGGGATGACACACTGAAAATTGGTAGTCTTCATTAAGCCCATACTATGAAAATACTGATGTCTGTGCTTTACTTTTCTGTCTTTACAATCTGAATTCAAAGTCTTAAGACAACAGAGCAGTTTCAGAAGTAAACTTTCCGCTGAAAATCTTCACTAATAGCCAATATGAAGTTAAGACAAATACCATTATTTGCTTCCACTCACTGAAACATAAAATCATCCATTTACAGAGGATGGCATTATTATTTATATCCAACTAGCCATCTCCACAGTGAAAGATGACTTTTCACTCATCCTCAGGGCTTCCTGTACTTCTGGGAGATAAAAGAGATGGCAGAATTTTTACACATATATTACGTATGGACATGGTATCGAGAACTTTGCTGAATTGAGTTTTCATTACTGGCATACAGACCATCCATGAACAAAAGTTATTCATCCTTTCTTTGTGCACAGGTACTGTAACAGACTATTAAACTGCATGATCACATACTGTCTTTTCACCAAAGATGCAAGTCTCATTTAATGGACAGAAGAAGAAATGCTAACATATATAATTATTTTACATTTTGTCTTTTTATCCTTATAGGTCAATGTTTGATTACAGGCCTTGTCTAGCCAACATTTCGCTACTTAATACTTTTATACTTGGATTAAAAAGCTACTGCCCCATAAAAGTTAATGACTATTCCCTTGTTCTTACTTATTGCTTTCTCAGCTTACAGACCATGGGAATGTTCCTACTCCTTTTTAATGTAGGTAAAACAGGTTAGCTTACATCGCCATAAATAACCATTATTAAAAAGTGTTGGCTACGTGGGTATACAGTCTCCACACGTGATCAGAATGGAGCTTCTCCATCAATTAGTGAGAGATTTTTTTTTTCTTTTGCTCGCTTGATTTTCACTCTAAAACCAAAGATCCCGTGCGCAGGAGGTAAACAATCTGAAAACAAAGAGCAGCAGGGCCAGCCAACATTAAGGAGTACTGTCTTGCACAGGAGGGAAATGGTTTTGTATTGCATACAATACTAATAAACGCATTATTGCAATACTCTCTCTCTTACACTACCCACACTTTATAGAAGACATTGATAATCTGGAAAGGTTCAAAACATAAACTGATGAGAAACAATAAGAAAACTGGGATACCTGCTTCTCAGTAAGATACTAAAAGAAGCTCCATGCCCTAATTTACTTGAAAGATTGAGAAATGACAAAAATCACACTGTTTACTTTCTAATACAGCTAGCAGATACAGGCAGAAAATGATTCAGTGAAGCAAGGCTTATAAATAAGGAGAAGCAGTATTTTTGAGTAGACAGAAAAAAACATAAAAACTCTTAATTCAAGCCTAACAAAGACACAACAAACATCAATTTAAGTACATGTTGAGAATAATTGCTTTAGATATAATGTGATTAACATAATTAGTTCAAGAGAGAACTCAGACCAAGCAGTGACGTCTACTTCCTAAGGCCAAACATCTCATCATTAAAGGATTACCCTCTGCAAATCTCTGACCATCTAAGTAATTCTAAATATGCAGGAGAGGTCCAGAAAAACAAAAAACCCACCTCCTTCACCTGACCCACTCAAAAAAAATTTCCAGACAATGAACTCTCACATACTTCAGCAAATTAGAAGAAAACAATCCAGAAACATATTCAACTGGTGTACCAGGGTTATTTTTGCAGTTGTTTGGAGTTTGCTAGTGATAGCCATTCAAATAACAAAGAACAAAATCAGTAACTGCTTCAAGATCAAGACACATACTGAACAAAAAACATCATCACCACTCAAGACTTCAGTATTATCTACCAAGAGGACACTGCTCAGTATTTCTGTACTATCAGTACATAAAAGCAATTCCTGATCTATCTGACCTATATATCCTTTCCACTAACTTTTTTTTCTGCCCAAAGGAACAGCCTGACAACCCAAGAGAGAGAAACTTTTTCACTAACTCCTCCTCAATATTTTCACAGCCAAAATGAACCCACTTCTAAGTTGGCTCTCTTCTGATTAACTCAGGGAAAACAATAAAAACCCCATTGAACTGGACACACAGGAAAGAAACAATTTCACCTTGGACAGTTATACTGACCATTTCAGAAAATGACACAGTGATAAAATAATTTTTAAAAGTAATGGTACAATACAGCAGTCTCCCCAGAAATCAGCTGCAAAATTATTCTGTACCTGTGACAGATGTATGCCACTTTCATCATCTGGACTAAAACCGCATTCCCATGTAGCGCTCTACCACAGCTCTGGGAAGTGCCATCACTTCATCTGCCTGCCTCTGAAATAGTGATACACTAACATAAACTTTCTAGACACATGAAAAATGGCAACCTGTAAACTACTCCATACAAAAGTCTACTGATCAGTTTTATCTCTGCGGAAGTAAGGACTATACCAAATACACAGAGGAACAGGGTCTATGCAGTCAAGCCCCCCGATATTATTGCAACTTTTCCGAGAAAAGCATTCACAATAAAGACAACTTTTATCGGTCAGGATATTATCCCTGAAAAGTAGCACCTGTCAGCATCATAACAGTTACGTTGGTTCAGACCAACAAGACCACCTAGCCCAACATCTTGTCTCCAACTGGCCATTAGCAGACGCTGAGGGAAGAGAAAGAACAGGGTGAGCAATTATGCCACCTGGGGTGAATGGGACTGGAGGATTCATCCTTTCCATCTTATTTTGAGAAAAAAACTCCAAGAAGGCATCAAATATGTAAATAGTGGGGTTTGGTAATAAGAAGTATTAAGAGCTACTACTACGGTGTCAGTGGTGCAAGTCATGCATTACCCAAATCATTCCCCCGTTCACTCTTGCTTTTTGGAAAGTATTTGTTGCCTGCTTGGATATCACAAACATAAGCACAGCAGGGCTGCATCAGAATAAAACAGCATATCTGCAGCGTCAATGAAATATTAAGACAGCCTAATTATAAATCAAGGAGGCCACTAACACGCTGCCATATCAGTTCCTCTTGCCTAGGTTGAGATGTCAGAATTTCAGCAAGCTGTGGAGTATCACAACAGTGACAGTCTCCAACTTTTGAGTGTCCTTCATCCACAGTACTACAACTGCTACCCTATGCTACAGAGCAGGTGTTTCTGATTAGTTAGCGTGGAAATGCACAGTCCTCAAAAACTAACAAAGCAAGCATAGGTTCCATTTTTTTTCTTTTTAATTCTGGCAGCAAGCTGACATATATTTAGCACACATATACTCTTCCTGCTTACATTTATCTTTTCATACATTCTATTCCTGCTTCTGGAAATGCACATTAGCCATCCTTTCACATATTTAACAACCTTAGTAAAAGTGCAAATAACATTCCTCTACACAGCATCATTTAAAAACAGGAATGAATTATCTATTTAAGATAAAATAAAGGAATAACTGTGATTTATTGTAGAAATGTGTACTTCAGTATTGCTTAACAATAAATACCGAAGTACAGACTTGCTCCCTAAACGGAGCCACACATCAACATCTCTCCAAAACTCACTATTTCCTTTTACAGGACTGCAGCAAACTTTAAAGCATATTATGTTGATATCTTAATATCTGAAAGTGCAGCACCAGAAAAGAAACAATTTCCAATCTATTTTGGATCACAGAACTTTTTTTTACATTCTAATGATGCAGCTTAGCACAATTTTCCTTTTAGTATTTGTCTTAAAGGACTAGTAAACAAATTCTCTCTCTGTATATAGTCTCAAAGTCTGGGCATGATGAAGTCTTTTGCCACAGATCCTATTCCTCCAATCCCTTCTCTAGTACAGAAAAAAAGACTGAGGAAAAAAAAAAAGAAAAAAAAAAACAACAAACTTCTTTGTCTGAAGACCACAGAAGGTATCAGGCCTAAACAAACTAGCTTGGGCACCAGAACCATTTCAGTCACCGAAACCTTTAGCTCAGCACAGACTATAATGTAAGAAAAAGAAACGTGTTTAACTAACCTGCACAGAGCTCTATCCTTTCTATGCTCAATTAGCTCACTAAAAACTATCATAAGGTATTGCTAGAGCATATATATATATAAAAAAGTATATTGGGAAGACCTAAAGGAACGTGTGGGTGAGGGATTTTACACAGATGTCTTTCCTCGTGAAGCCTACTCAGTTTTCTACCAAAGGGAAGCTACAGTGATTTTCCAAATGATTAGAATGAGTGTATCCAGAGATGACTGCTTCCAGTCCTCTGCCAAACTTAAAGCCATCCAGTGCACCAAATCTGATTGCCATCTTTGCCCTTCTAGGGCACATAGCAGAAAGGAAGGGGAAAATGGTGAAAAGTGAAATGGCTGAGCTAAAAAAAAGGACAGAATTGGGGCTTAATCTGATTTTTGAACCCACAGACAGTTGTCATATTTGCTTCACAAGAAACAACACAAGAATGTGTTGTTCGAGGCCAACTGTATGAGGTTCAACAAGGCCAAGTGCCGGGTCCTGCACTTCGGCCACAACAACCCCATGCAGCGCTACAGGCTGGGGGAAGAGTGGCTGGAAAGCTGCCTGGCGGAAAAGGACCTGGGGGTGCTGGT
>NW_008824413.1:279616-300478 GCF_000699105.1 Pygoscelis adeliae | reverse complement strand
ACATGAGCCGACAGTGTGCCCAGGCGGCCAAGAAGGCCAACGGCATCCTGGCCTGTATCAGAAATAGTGTGGCCAGCAGGAGCAGGGAAGTGATAGTGCCCCTGTACTCAGCACTGGTGCGGCCGCCCCTCGAATACTGTGTTCAGTTTTGGGCCCCTCACTACAAGAAGGATGTTGAGATGTTGGAACGTGTCCAGAGAAGGGCAACGAGGCTGGTGAGGGGTCTGGAGAACAAGCCTTATGAGGAGCGGCTGGGGGAGCTGGGGTTGTTTAGCCTGGAGAAAAGGAGGCTGAGGGGAGACCTCATTGCTCTCTACAACTACCTGAAAGGAGGTTGTAGCGAGGTGGGTGTCGGTCTCTTCTCCCAAGTAACTGGCGAAAGGACGAGAGGAAATGGCCTCAAGTTGCGCCAGGGGAGGTTTAGATTGGATGTGAGGAAAAATGTCTTTACTGAAAGAGTGGTTAAACATTGGAACAGGCTGCCCAGGGCAGTGGTTGAGTCACCATCCCTGGAAATATTTAAAAGATGTGTAGACGAGGTGCTTAAGGACATGGTTTAGTGGGCATGGTGGTATTGGGTCGACGGTTGGACTCGATGATCTTGGAGGTCTCTTCCAACCTTAATGATTCTATGATTCTAATGAGAAACACATGAGAAAATCATGCCTTTAAATGACTAATGAAGAACTACATTTTATACTGCAGTCAGCCAGACTGCTTACAGTAATTACATAAAAGTAGCAATGAATACACTCTGATTTATTGTGTAATGATAAATACAAAAGAAGAAAAAGTACTTTGAATGTTCACAAATGTCCTTTAACTGAAACAATCAAATACACTCATTTAATCATTTGCATCATATCAGCAACAGCGTATCTATCGAATAGCACTTATTTAACACTGACAGGAAATTAATGGATACAGGAAAGCACAACAGGAAAAATCAACAGTCCATAAAAGAATATATATAAAATTACTTAAAAAAGTCATTTCCTGTTTCTGTTTAAACAACTCATGTAAGGAAATATCAGAAAATGCTAAATACTTTGGTCACATTATATAATACATTCTCTTCTTGCTTGAATGTACAGCAGGTTACAGCACAGTATTACGTTACGAAGTCCGTAAATGGAAATGTTAGTATCAGGATGGCAATACCTTGGACTTACCCTAAGACATTCAATCCTATTGTTTTTCAAAGCCCGGTAAAAATTATATGATATCTTCTTGAGTACTATACATCCTGAATAAACATTACAGCAATATCACACTAATATTATATTAAGCAATTAATTTTCTAATTTCTTCATTTTTTTTTTAAACGGGTCAATTATGAAATTTTGGGTTCCTGTAAATGCAATAAGACCACTGCACTTAACAGACAGTAAATTCTGACTGTGTATAATCAGTGTCATATTGTGTACTGAATGTACTATTCTATAGACAATTTTCCATTTAAAATTTTTTTTAAAATTGTATTTAAGAATTACTTAACAACAGCATTTGTATAGTAGCAAAGCACCTTAAGTTCCCACTATACATAGCTTTACATGGTTTTGGCAAATATTGCTGGATATTTTGGCAAGTATAAAGCTGTTGTTGATGTGTCCAGATTCAGCAGTAATTAAGCACATGATCATGCACTTTGATAAACATGAGGGCCATCCCCTTAGGGAAGTGATAATTTTGTTCCCACAGAGCAAGAGGTGATATAGGCAGCTTTCCATGTAGAAATTCTGTGTCAGTACAGTTTGTCCTTTCTTCATATACAAAAACGCCATTAAAAAATTAGGAAAGACACCTGTGAAATTCAGTATCAGCAATGTAAAAGATGCACATCTGGCTTATAATCAATGTGCTTAGCCTCTTATTGCTGTGGCGGTGAAGCTTTGAATAATATAATTAAGGTTGGAGTTCGTAAATATTTTTCCAATAAATTTGTTGGGAGATGAGGATTTATCCAGCAGAGCCTAAAACTTCCATAATATTATGGCTCTTGCTACAATCATCCATTACTTTTACTTGAATGATATGGAAGAGGACAAATGGAAGACATCTTGTGAGTTCTGTATTATACCTGGGCATCTGGAAAAGAAAAGATCTCCTTCTGGCAGATTAACTCTTAAAGTCCATTGAAAAAATCTCCTTCTATCAAGATGTACCTTTAAAGAATCTTTAAAGCAAGATCATGTATCTTATTGGTATAACTTACACCAGCACATCAAGTAAGATTAGATATACGAGCAAAGGCACTTTTTACTGTGTCTATATGAAGATGTTTTTCTGATCTATAAACTTCATAAAACATCCCATGAGGCCACAATGCATGAAGTACAGGCCAGACCTCAGACTACAAGTAGTAGGCTTAATCTGTAAACAAGTTTCTTCCATAGCTAACAAGTAAACAACTTTGAAGAACAGTTAAAATGAACCCCAAAATATCTAATCCGTTTCTTTAATCAAGACACCCTCTTACTTGGTTAAATTTTGCTTGCAAAAACCAATCAAAAATACTTTGCCTGAGAAGAAATCCAGTTTGTGCTCCAATTTCATTCAGAGTCCTGCCTAACTCAGCCACGATCTGGGTATGAAAAATTTAAAACTCAAGTGTTAGTTTATTACGAACAGAGTTGTTTGTAAAAGCTGTGAGTAACAATATAAGGCCTGGGTGTGTTTTGAGCATGTATTTTATTGGTAGATAATAGCCAGGATTCAAAAAGTTGCAGCGAGTACCCAAATATCAGTATGAGCAGCATTCCTTCCCAGTGCTACCTTTGCAGGTTTTCTCCAATATACTAAAAAAAAAAAAATAATTAAAAAAAAAAAATATATCTTATAATCCCACATAGATCACCACCAACCTGTCATGAGTGACTTTCAATCTAACATTTATAATTTTGGTTCATTTGAGTCCAAATCAGACATTTCAGTTTGCGTTCATGCTAATGAAATTCAGATAAACTACCGTGGCTGCAGGCCCATTGACTTCTGGCTGAAGAGTCCACACAGCTGGATGCCTGTAAATCAGGCAGGACACAATTTCTGCATATAGGTTAATGACTGTTGTGCGTCACCAACGTGTAAGAGTACAGACACTAAGCCAGAGATCTCAAAACAGCATTTCGCCTGCCTGGCAACTTTCTAATAAAAACAAAGCTTATTTTTCTGTCTGTATCACATTACATGATGTGAACATTTGTAAAGTAGACTACACTAAAGCAAGAGGGATAGAGGGAAAATTATACCCCTATTGATGTAAAATGACTTAGGCTACATATTCACTTTGAGTCACCACAAATCCATGCTGACACCAAAAGAATCAGTTCCATCTTCCCCTCCTTATTTCTCACCGCCACCATTACTCAGGCAGTAGGATCTGTACATACATAACATATACTAAGTAAATCATCTAGCAAGTTTCTTTCCTAAAAATGTTGCTTTCTGACAAATTAAGATGTTTTATTATCAGAGATGTTTTATATGGCTATAGCTTTTATCTTTCTAGAAGAAAATCACAGATAAGGCTAATCAGTATCTGTTTCATTCTATAAACAAAATGCATTTAAATTATTCTTTTTGACTTGGCAAGTGTAGTTTTAAATCTGGTTCTGCTTATTTTTGTCTAAAAATCCAACACTAAGAAAGCCACATGTGCATAACTGCCCTTAGTGTAATAAAAATGGCCACCTTAAAGATGACTGTCAGCAAAAGGGAAGTAGCAGAGAAGGCAGAAAGACCCACTTGACAATAACAGATATAAAGCGGAATGACAATGATAGCATAACTATTGCTTGACATTTTTAATTCAGCAGTTTGGGAAGAGTTAGCCATAAAACAGAAGTTTTAAAGTTTAAGAAAACAATGGACAAATCACACCGTTGCAGCTATTCATGTTAAAGCTTCACTAAGACAATGGTCAGCATTTACTTTGCTTTTGTAGTTGGCTCAAAAAATTTTATGAGCACTTTTGCAAAAATGTATTTTGAGGTCACCCCCCAAAAAAAAAGGGAAGCCTTGAGCAACCAGTAATAAATTCCACTTAGCAATGTAAGATTCTTGAAGCTGAAATGTTCTCCAAAGCATTCATTCAGTTTTAGCATCAAGATCCTTGACCCAGACTACAAACCATATTTCAAACAAGCAATGATTTCTTATAGTGATTGCAAGCACCTTAGAGGAAATCATCATTTTCACAGAAACATAGCTCTTTAAAATAAGTAGTATTTGTTCCTGGTAACATCAAAGTATTTTTTCTCTTCTGTCTACAAAAAGCATTGTCATGACTTCATTCATAACACTGTTTTTCTGATTGCATTTGTGGATTGTAACAATAGCCATCCTGTGGTGCTGCAGTTTGCAAACCACAAAGAAAGTAGTAAACAGGTGGTCTATTGCTACATACTTTTACTCTTCCATTAGGTAACCTCTTTACACCAACTAACATGTACTACCACCATAGTATCAGATATATAGTCACCACCACCAAAAATCTGGCTCGATATAGCCTTTTCTGTCCCTTGCCACTCATTTTCTTTTTCTAGAATTCTGCAGAAAACACTCAGTTATCTTCTAGGAAGTAGCAATAGCCCCTCTATTTAAAATGGAAATTATCACCAGAACTTAAACCCCAAGCACCTTAGAAGTCAGCCACAAGAGCAATGCAAACACAGAGTAAAATCAGTGTTTCTTTCCTCACCTTCTTGGTAATCTCCTCTTTTGCATTTTACCTGATACATTCCAAATCATTGTTAGAATTGCATTAATCTTATGTTTGCACACAACCTCACAAAATTTAAGATCATTACAAAATTTACAATCATTGTCAACCCAGGCCGACTCTTAAGGAACAGTTTTCTGGGTCTAGTAAGTGAGGGAGTATACCTAAAGCAATGTAACAGAAATACCTCCAGAATTCAACACACTGCTTTATAACCTCTGTGTCAATGTTCATATTCAAATTTGACTTAATACATGTTACATGTAGGAACTTTTGAGATGGTATATCCATTATTTTACTGAGGGTTACATCCTGCACATACTGCATAATTTTAATTCAAAACTTACCAATTTTAGATCCAAGATGACCAAACTACGTTCTCAAAGCATACACTAATGTAACAGATATTACGGGTTGGTAGAATAGTATTTGCAACTCAAAATGGGTAAACTGAATCTCCAAAACGAATACCAGTATATTCCAAAATAGAAATGCAAAAAGGCTGAAAATATTAAAAAAAATCGTTAACCTCTTTTGCCTTTCAAAAACTAGTGGAACCTAGACATGAAAATTGTAACAGTAAAGTTTTACCAAATCTAGGTTTCCTTTTTAAATCTAAAACTAGGAACTGGGCTGTTCAAAGCTAAATATTAAATCACAAATAAAAAGGACTTACCTTCCTGTCTGTTATTTTTCCTTTTTAGCCATTTTTCCACAGTTTCCGCACTTACGCTTTCTGACACAAACTCATCCAGTACCTGGGGGTGAAGAGAAAGATAGGCCTTCACTTTTTCATCTGTTAAACCTGAAAGAGAGAATATTAATTGATTACATTATTGGTATGAAATTCCTCATATGAAACAATACCTAGACGCCAGCAACAATTGTTTTAACATGTTGATTGAAGACATGCCTATTTAAAATATCTCCTCCCAGACAGAACAATATCCAGTCAAAAAAATGAGCTGTCATACAGAAAACAGTAGAAGCAAAGCATATCCATGCAAGATACTGTGTACAAAAAGTCCCCTACAGGAGTACACATAAACATTACCTGGGAGAAATTGCCAGGAACGAATTTATGACTATGATTATGACTCTAAAATTACTTATTTCTAAGAAATGCAAGATGATACATTGATAAAGAAACTGGGTGGAAGGAGATAGAAGAAAGTGAACTGGTATTTCTCATAGATCATCAAATTCAGTATTCTCACTGCAAGTGGCAGCAAAAACAACAAAAACTATTATGTAACACCAAAATCAAGCGCAATTTTTAAATACTGGAGTTACTTAAGTAACTTCAGAATTATAAACTGCTATCACATGCATGCTTCCATTGCTTTAGTAATTCAGTTATCAAATAAAAGTAATTGTAGATAAAAGGCCTTTATAATATCTGCAACAAAAAGAAAACTCCAGTACACATTTCGGAAAAAGAAGCAAAATTCAGAATCTCAGATCCCTGACACAATCATAAATAAATTCTCAAATTCATAAAATTACAATCTGATCATACCCTTCACAAATCCCCCAAACAAAACCACTGGCCACAGGGAGGTGAACCCAAGAGTGCCGAGGCTTTCCGAGGGAGGGCAGGAAAAGAAGCACCCCTGTCCCACGAGACTAAGCTCCAGGCTGCCACAAAGGGAGCAGGCACCCCGAGTACAAAAGCCTTAATGAGATCTGAGGGGAAGAGGAATAACCACCGCTGTAATGACTCTAAATACACCTTCTCCTTTTGTGTTGTGTGTATAGAAACGCAATTGTAAATTCTCCACAGAAAGCAGCCTAGGCTCAGCAGAAGAGAAACTCCCCTCCAGACAACACTGACCTCTTTTGGAGAATATTTGTGCTATAAAATAAGATCAATTTTCCTATTTTGTGCTTTGCACAGTATCAGAACATGCTGAAAACAGCTATAGCGTAATTTAAATGCTAGTCAACAACCGTAACTTTTAAGATGTCTTACAAATGTTTACTATGAAAGCCTTCAGGAAGCAATACCAGAACACAAACCAACAACTCCCGCCCGCAGAGCGCCAACCACACATGCCACTCTCCCCACACCAACTGCACCACGTCATTCCCACCACATCAGCCCCCACCAGCCCAAACCTGGTTCAAAATACCCTTTCTCTTAATCCACGTAGGCAGCAGTTCAAGGTGGGTATCAGAGCCTCAAATAACAACATTCCCATTTACAGGCAAGAATCTCCAGATCTGGATCACTTGAACTAAGAGAGCTAAGTGAGCATCCTGATTTTCATTAGTAAAGGAGAAAAGGTTCTTGCTAAAGCAGTAAGAGGAGGAGATGATCAGCAAGTGGGGGGAAAACAAACAAACAAAATCCCACTGCTTTAATTGTTTAACCTTAGGCGATAGTTTGTAAATTTAGATCATAATGCATCTATAAAGAAGTACATGTGCCACATGAATGAAAAGATTTTTCAGCCAATACAGGTATCACCTCACATACTGAAAAATCGACTAATTAACAGAATTTTGTAATTTGCTCAACTAAGAAAAATGTAATACCTTGAAAAAGTCATTCTAATTTCACAGTAATGGAACTTGAGAAGAAAATGTGTCTGGAGAATCATTCATAAAGACTACAGCGTTTTGAAGATTTATCAAAGTTAACCATCAGAAAGTCATCAAAATTCATCTGCCTTTTTAAGTTCTGGATGAAAAATTATCAATACAGGTTTGTCACAAAATGCCTGCTACTTCCACGATGTCTTTAGACTGCAAACAAACACTTTTTGCTTCTAGTAAGAAACTAGGAACTGAAAAGTTTGTAAAATTAGCAACTGAAATACTACAAGGGTTGTGTTTTCTGTGAAAATAACCTTAACTTTCTTATGTGTGCAGTCTGTATTCCTTGACTTCAATGGAAATACTTCCTCAATTCAAACCTTCCTGGGTTGTGTTTTTTGTAATGTACACATCAAAACTCAATAAAATGTCAATTTGAAATAAGACTTCAGTCTACATGTCAGGAGTTTAATTTCCATTCCAGATATACTGCAATTTCAGCAACCTGAGGGTGAAAACTCTGCTTTAACCTTACACGGAAAACTGATTCATGGAGCTGATATAAGAAATCCCACAACAGTCTTTAAAATTACCCTCCTTTATTTCACTAAAGGCATCTGTGCAGATGTGCTTTTTCAATGTCAGATTTGTAGATGGGAGCAAGCAGAACAGGATTTACAACTGCATTTGCAGACTTAAAAAGGAGTAACTTAAATCTATTTTCTACATAGATTAAAGCAGACTTACCGGTCCTCCTAATTGTTAAGTCTACTGTGTCGAAAAATACATGCTACAGCCATACACACAAAACTCACAACCAAAATGAGCAAGAACACTTTGTAACTTCACAAAGTGTAACATTAAGAAAATGCAACATTAATAGAAAGTAGCCTTTTAGAAGCAGCTTAAACATTTTCTGTTTTACGTACATTAGGGCAAAAAAGTGTTGTAAAGAAGCTTGAATGTAAGAGCGTTTTATAGCTGTGCATAAACAATTATTTTATGGCATATATAAAGCCTTCTACATT
This sequence comes from Pygoscelis adeliae, assembly GCF_000699105.1. Taxonomy (NCBI): domain Eukaryota; kingdom Metazoa; phylum Chordata; class Aves; order Sphenisciformes; family Spheniscidae; genus Pygoscelis; species Pygoscelis adeliae. Next base: position 292,192 of record NW_008824413.1, on the reverse strand, counting down.
GTAAGATGTACATAAGAATGAGATTTTTACATAAGAACATGCATAGGTTCAATGATGGACACACTTGCTCTCTTGAACATTCACATGTTCCTGAAAACTTCTGGTACATATATTTTTGTTAAATATTATCAACTTCTCTGTTGAATTGTTGTAATCTTTTAATTCTGAAATATGAAAAAAAAAAAAAACTATTTGAGAATTCAGAGGCACTGATTAATAACATTTGAATCAACAGGACAATAATACTTACACCCAAACTCAGGAACCAAAAGTTTATCATGCCCATCAGGTATCATTTACAGAATTAGAAACAAACAAACAAAACACAAGCCAATGCTGGTTATTAATTTTTCTGTTACTAATGTATTGGTCTTAAGTATTTTGGGCAGTAAACTTTTCCACATGCATCCACATTAGAAATATTTCTCGACTACTCCTTTCTTCTCCCCTTACTACTATTGGACCCGTAGACGAGTAGCGACAGTAGTCTATGTCTACTATTTCCACAGTGCTCTCTACACAACAGGGAGCTTCCCATCACCTCCAGTGATGCCAGGACTTCTCTCATGCTTGTTCATCAATACTTGCGTGACACAAAGTATACACATCAACAGTATCTAACAAAGAAAAAGGTAGTAGTGCACACATTCATAACTGTGTTTGTCTATAGGCTTTCTTGCAAATAGCCCAAACAAAAGCTCCCCTCGCCTCTTTTCATGCATCCCCAGAAAGCATTGGCTCTTGTATCTGGAACCTGTCTGTCCTCCGGCAAAGCTGTGGCGGTTGTCAAGAGGGACCATCACTCAGGAGGGCTGAACTCTGGCCAACAGCCTAGCATGAGCAGGCCAGAAAGCACAGAAAGACCGGAACGACCCTAATTCCTCTGGGAATTAAAGGAGGAATCTGGAATTTGGGTTGAATGTCCATTCATTCCAATTATGCATTAGAGTTTGCCTTCCTGATTCATACATATATCCTGTTTAATTAAAACCACACACACACCCCAAACCGCCTTTCTCCCTTGTATTCTTATTTTAAAGTGATAAACGCACATTTCAGTGCTGATATCATAGACTCATTAAGGTTGGAAAAGACCTCTAAGATCATCGAGTCCAACTGTCAACCCAACACCACCATGCCCACTAAACCATGTCCCTAAGCACCTCATCTACCCGTCTTTTAAATACTTCCAGGGATGGTGACTCAACCACTTCCCTGGGCAGCCTGTTCCAATGTTTAACCACTCTTTCAGTGAAGACATTTTTCCTCGCGTCCAATCTAAACCTCCCCTGGCACAACTTGAGGCCATTTCCTCTCGTCCTTTCGCCAGTTACTTGGGAGAAGAGATCAACACCCACCTCGCTACAGCCTCCTTTCAGGTAGTTGTAGAGAGCAATGAGGTCTCCCCTCAGCCTCCTTTTCTCCAGGCTAAACAACCCCAGTTCCCTCAGCCGCTCCTCAGAAGACTTGTTCTCCAGACCCCTCACCAGCCTCGTTGCCCTTCTCTGGACACGCTCCAGCACCTCAACGTCCTTCTTGTAGCGAGGGGCCCAAAACTGGACACAGTATTTGAGGTGCGGCCTCACCAGTGCCGAGTACAGGGGCACCATCACTTCCCTGCTCCTGCTGGCCACACTATTTCTGATACAGGCCAGGATGCCGTTGGCCTTCTTGGCCGCCTGGGCACACTGCCGGCTCATGTTCAGCCGGCTGTCGACCAACACCCCCAGGTCCTTTTCCGCCCGGCAGCTTTCCAGCCACTCTTCCCCCATCCTGTAGCGCTGCATGGGGTTGTTGTGGCCCAAGTGCAGGACCTGGCACTTTCTGGCGCAACTTGGTATTGCTGTGTTTTATTCACGCATTAATTATTTGTTCTGGATTTGTGATTAAATAATAAGTGATAATAAAAATACCATGCAAAAGGACACATGCGTATCAGATAAGCTCTTCCCTTCTTCACTTCCCTCTGACCAAACTGCAGGCAAAGAAACGGCTCAGGCTGCCCGCCACTTGTGCTAGCTCAGCAGCTCCTCCCTTCCTGCCCAGCACACCTGTTCAGGTTCTCTTTGTAGACCTCAATTTGAAATGTTCTCTTTGGCCATGCCATCTGCTTTTAAAAGCTCATTCATACACACAGAAAACATTAGTCAAGGTTGGTTTGTTTTCATTTTTTCCATTTCTTGGCTATCCCTGTCTGAACAGTAAGTGGAAATACAGCTTTTCAATAAATGCTGGGGTTTATGCAAGTGTTTCACCTTGTTGTGGTTTTTGTGTATCTCATTTATTATAGGGTAGGATGATACAAAATTGTCAAAGTTTGATACAATGCAGAGGGCAGAAGACAGCCTGTCCCCCCAACACCACCCAAGAGGCAATTCCTTGACCAGCAAAAGGCATTTTTACCAGCAGAGGGAACAATCTTTCTGGCAGGACATTCATTCTGGGACGTTAGGAGCGGGAAGGGTGAATCAAACGATAGAAAAGAAAAAATTGTATTTACTTATAGTATTTCTACAAACTGATGTATCGGTGCACTCTACCAAATAAACAATAGCCCTGGTTTTCCACTTTGCATATGCCTGACGCTCAAACTGTTCACCTAATTTGGGGCATAGCTCATGCTATCATAGACTATCAAAATTTTGGTTTCGTGTTTTGTGGTTGGGGTTTGGTTTTTTTGGTGGTGGTGTTTGTAGTTTGTTCTTTTAAATAACTCCTTGGCTTTCAATTGAGCATGTGTAAGAGTGTTTTGGGGTTGGGTTTTTTTTTTCCCCTTCACAAATAGCGAATAGGAATAATTATACACGTACATTCTGAACCGCCATAAGAAACTATCTTTTCTTTCTATTTATTTCAACAGTGTACCAGGACTAGATCATTCGGGCTTCAAAAGCATAACTAGGACTTCGACTGTTTTTGTTAGTACTTATACTAAAAGCCAAATGAAAACAAAGACCCCAGCACCACCACCATCACCTTCCAATATACCTGTATTTCTGTGTCCCATACAAAGCCAATGAGAGTACTGCAGGCTGCTTGATTTAGTGATTGCCTGGCCTGCTCAAGCCTGGATTCCCCTTTTCATCTACCAGTAAAGCTTTCATTTCAACAACTCCAACATTTCATTAGTGATAACGTCAGGTAGAACCCTAAAAGAGATCAACTAAATTCACAGAGCAATCTCCCACTGTCCAGCGTAAGTAAACCAACAGCTTCATAAGTCAAAAAGAATATCTGTAGCACTAAAAAAAATACTGATTAAGATGAGAGAAAATTAGGGAACTTGCATTTCAGCTGGGCTTACTATGCAAGCAGATCATTTTACAGGTACTGGCACAAATATTTTTCAAGAAGCCTCATGTGAGTGAAAACAGTTCCCAAATGAAATGTGTATTTGAATGACCAATAAAGAATAAAGCATAACAGCAGACAGAGCTTATGGAATAGGAAGATTCATGTAATAAATGTGTTCATGTTCACCCTGTTGATTATCACAATCCTCATAATGTCTACCTTAGGGTTTAGGAGAGACAGAAACTGTAAACACTGTCACAGTCTTATATGCTGCTGTCCTCTTAAGATGACAGCGAAATACTCTTTGGAAAATAACTGGATATCAACACTTGAAAAAAAAAACAGTATAAAACACCGTTACTTCTATCTAAAGGATGAAACTGCTTTTTGAGCAGATGTGACAACGTATACCAAACTCAGAATCTTAGAAGCTCACTGTACTCGTTTAAATTGTAATGGTACTGCAAGGCAACATTGTAGGTTTGTCTACACCAGTAAACTGAATACATCTAGGGCTCTTCACTGACCTGAAACCAAGCGGCTTGTAACCTCCTCCGTCCTTAATATTAAGCTCTCTTGACCTCCAACAATGAAGATGAGGGAAAACTGGAACGGGAATACATGCTGATTGCCTGCCGGAAACCATCCCCGGTCTGACCCTACGCCAGAGCAATGCCCGGGATCTGCGTGGGACATCGCTAGCTGGCTTCGGCCAATGTGCTGCCAAGAACCATTCTAACAATGTAACAGCATAGACAAAAGAAAATCCAGTACATAAGAATGCTCCTTTGCACTGTTTGTTTACTATCCCAGATATAGCATAGCTGGATTCAAAAATAAACTAAGAAACAAAACCTCCTTCAAACATCAATTATCAGTAATTACTCCTTGCCTTTGAGCCAGTCTCCAACAGCCTTTTAAAAAAAAAAAGCCAAAAATCACTTGAAAATTATATTTTTGCTTTCAGCTTTTTATGCTGCCTAAAATATTTAAAACATTTCTCAGATAACCTGTGTAGTACTGAATCGATTAATGGCTCCACTCTCTGACTCTTAATCCATGTCATACTGCACTCTCCTCTGAGAACAGCTTCACTGAGCTCAGTAAAAAGTAGAACTGACTGTGAATGAGCTGAAAGAATTGAAGCCTAGAGCTATGTTTAAAAATCTGCTCCATTTAGCAACATGAGTCAGTCACATCATTAGCAATTCTTGCCACTTTTTCATTAGTGTTATGATATTTGGTCTTTTTCTAAAACCACTAACTCCATCAAATCTCATGATTAGGCAAGAATTTTAGTTTTCATCTAAAGTTTCTGGTTCCCAGGCTGGGGGGCGTGCAGGAAGGCAGGGGAGAATGGGTAAAAATTGATGAGCCAGCCTAACACTTATCGAGGCTCAGCATTTTATCCTAGAACAGCTACACTCTGAAAGACTGCAGTCATTGCTTTCCTCAAAACCCTCACAACAGTGTTTGATGCATATGACATACCTTTCCCCCAGTCAGACAGGATCCAATGCTTTGAAAACACATTGTGAGGGTATACGTTGGTCAATATAAGAAATCGGATAGATTTTATGTATCGAGAAAGCTTTTATTAACAAAGATGAAAGGAAATAACTATAAATGTTGTAAATGTTGCATCTGTTAACATTTAAAAAAATAAAAAAGAATATTAAAAAAAAAAGAAACCAAACAAAAAACCCCACAAATCGGCTGGTTTGGTTTAATAAACATTTCTTCCCTGAAATTAGAGGGGCCACAGAGTCACAGCAAATATGGGCAAAGCCATAATTTCTCCAAGTAACAAACAATATATTGTGCCACATAAAAAATCTGCAAGTCAAGGAAGAAAAAAAAAAAAAATCAAATCATGATGATAAACACTTTCCAGATAAGGTATTATCTGCAACAGAAAACAATCTTACCTTAACTACAAGTAAAAAAATGTATAATATTAAAATAAATCTTCTCATCTGGAATATCAAAATGATGAAGAGAGATGTGTAACACTTCCTCAAAATCAGCACTTGAAAATAAATGTCATACTTGTACAAAAAAAGAAGCCTTAAAAATATCTGAAAGTAATCCAGAAAAGCTAATTTGAACACAACTTTGCCCGTGTTCTCCTTTATTTAAAGCTCTCTTGCCCCATCTCTTTCTTACACAAAGATCACCTCTCTGTATCTTTCTACAGAACCTTATAAATGATATTTGTAGTTATTCTCAAAAGCATTCAAGGCATGTGTGTACATTGCTTCATTTGGATTAAGCATTAATCCCATTAAATCAATCCCTTCTTTGTTCAAAGCATCAGGATTCAAAACCACAGGCACAGTCAGTTTTGGAATATCCTTTTCAAGTCAGACTTTTTATCTTAATCCATTTAAGTATACAGGAATGTAATGCAACCAAGTGCCCAAACTCTGTGAAACCTCACATTACTGGTCTGGCAAAAAGTATAATCACTAACAAGAAGCAATTGGAACGGTCAAACCTCTTCTTCATTTCTCTTTTCTTGAAAAATTAATTCACAAACTCATCTGTGAGCAGCTCCATTCACCATTTTTGCCCCTCCTCCTCCAACTCCCGCCTGCACTGCTAGAAGAAAAACAATACACAGCTCCGGCGTTCACAGTATTAGCAGTGAAAAACAATAATGCGGTACCCAAAAAGACTACACTGTCGATTCTGGCATTTAAAAAGGCCATACGTTTGTTTCACGTATAATAAATTTTATTATTAAACATTTCAAATCTTCACATAAAGATGAATGCTTAATTACGCCAGCCTCCAGTCACTGCATAAAACTGCAAGGTCTATATATATTTAGATCACAGTTGCACCCACAATCAAGTGCAGTCACTCGTGCAGTGGCTACAGCAGCCAGCAGTACATGATGCAACATTTCAGCCAGGACACCAGCAGCACTGCTTACGTTTTAGAGAGAGAAAATAAAGACCAGCAGAGCTGGAATGCATTTGTACAGAAAGAATACCAATAACCACCTCATCCTGTACCCTGTAATTCAAATCCCTTATTCCTGATGAAAAAGCCATGGATGTATCTGCATCTGAACAAGCCAGACACTGAACAACACATGGACATAAGTGCCTTTAGTTTCCACCAACTTCCACGGTGTTTTTTCTGATATTACCAGCATCTGGCAAGCTTGAGCCCTAGACATCAACAGATACTCAGCCAGTTGTGTCTCCCAAAATCTAGCACTCAAGAACTGCATAGTTCTGTCAGCTGTGAGCAGTTTCGGTATTAAGTTAAAAAGCCAAAAGCCACGTAAGAGTATTTATGAAAGCAGTTTTCATCAGCTAGAGGTAAAAGGCCTACAATATTTCCACAGGAATCATACATATGCTTAACGGGATGAATGAGTGTTCCTAATTTGAATAATCATTTTTCATAGGGTATCAATACACACTTTAAATTGTCTGAATGGCATAATCCTGCACAGCGCGTATAGTGTTACGCTTAATACTATCCATTATTTGATGTATGGGGCTTTTTAAAACTCCGAATGTTACTTTCCTGGTTTGAGAGTAGCTTCTCTCCAGTTCTAATTAGCACTTTGGAGTAACTCTGAGGGGTCTGTAACAAGCTTTATTCTCCTTCCAGGAGCGTGATGGGACCAGATTTGGGGATTTAATTAACACTCAGCAAATAGCTAAGAAAAGGAATACAGAAATGCTTTAGGAGTGGCAAATTGTAATCTAATTTATTTCAAATCTTTGCTTGAAAAGAAAGCTACATACGATCTCAAGGTTACTGACAAAAACAATTATCAACATACTTAAAAATAATGCATCACACTAAAGCAAGCAAAACTGTATCTGTAAACATTAAGGAACATCTCAGTATGACTTATAGTTTTTTGCTCTTTTTTATTCTCTTGTACAGACACACAGCTAGGGTACCTTGTCTCCTGCCCAAAATATACCTGACCAGTGATACTCAATTTAACAGTGACAAGTACCGAAATACAGTTCATTTGTAACTCATTATGAAAAATGTCAAGTCACTCAGGACTTGCCCGTACCTAATCCCTGGGAAGATCATATGCAGCTGTAAATTAAACTAATTAAAATCTAACAATTATACAAGGTAAGAATGCCCTAACTCTTCCCTTGAATACAGGTATTGGGACAAAGTTCTTGGTATACGAGTTCTCTGATAAAACCTTCTGGCTGATGTAATGTCTTCCTCCCACCTGATTCCTGAGTAGCTCCCTATTTGAGTCAACTCTTCCAGCTCAAGAGTAGTCCCATTGTCTTTATTACCAAAGTTTTACTGCTGATTTTTTTCAAATGAACTCCCATTAATAAAGTTCTATAAATCCTTTATAATATACTTACCAATATAAACTCATAGTGCTGTTCCTTAAAATGCTACTTAACTTATTCCACAAACAAGATCCTGTATGATGAAACCTCCTTTGAAGGGTACCACGTGCCTGTGCCAAGTCTTACCCTGTTACTTTACTAAATAGGATATAGAGAATGTTCTTCCTTTTGAAAGGAGCATCCCACTTCTTCTTAACACTTACATTAGTAGACATCTTAGAACAGTTTCCCAGGGCACAGGACTCTTCTTAAATAACAACTACACACAGTCAAATAACATGCTACTTACCAACAAGTCTGGACACCTGAGTGTTCTCTACTTTGGTAGTATTAGGACCATATCTGCAGCACCACAGATAAGGATTTGTCATTCTTTTTTAATCCCCTCCAACCTTACAGTCTTAGGAGGCTTAAAGAGAAATACAGTCAACATCCTTTAAAAAATGAGAAGGTACAAAACCCAGAGAAATCTGTCACTAAAAAGCTCTGTTAAGAAGAAACTTAACACGGCTGCATCCAGAAAGGTTTGATCTGGTTCATGGGAAGCAAGCTCTTTGAAAACAAACCACGCTAGTCCAACATTTTTCTAGACATCATGGCTAAAAAAAAACGTATTAAAAAATACATGTCTGTTAGTTTAAATTATGTATTTTGCAGATTCTGTAACTGTACTGTGCACAAGCCTGCTGAGTATATGAATGGAAAACTTCAGAGAGGATGCAAGGACCAGGCTGCAAGGTACTATACTTACCTGATCTAAAGCTAAGCCACGATGTTTACAGGTTCATTTGTTTTAGGACTGACAGAAACCACTGTCAAGATCCTGACCTACTGATTAAGACAAAGAGTGTCACCTGCTAGCTGTATATTAAGCCTAATAAATTGAAAACTGAACTAGTGCATATCTTTTAAAAAAAGACATATGATTTTAAATAAAATTCTCAAGCTGTAGAAGACTTCAGCATGTTTCCCAGTTAATCTCTTCAGGTTACTAGGGTACTAAATGGGTGTACCTATTAAAAAAAAAAAAAAAAATCATATTCTAATTCCAGTATCAACTTTTCTTATTTCAGCTTCCAGCAATTAAGTTTTTTTCATATTTTAACTTTTAGCTTTAAAGAGTTTTCAGCATTAGAGATCATCTCTTTGTAAAGGTACCACTAGTCTGAATGAGTAACACCTATCCTCTTTACAAGATGGAACAGACTCGCTTTTCTAAATTATAACACTATATTCTTACAGCATTTCACAATTCCAAAGAGATTTAAATCCAACTATTCATATGCACTATCTTACAGTAGTTTCAGAAAGGTCTCTAACCTAAGTCAAGCACCTTGACCAAATTTCAATACTTACAACTAGAAAAGTTTTTAAAAAAATAAAAGCTTCCAAAGGTCTCAAAAAAATCAGTTTTTGTGACAGAGATTCCAGCTTTATCACTTGAATATTAGAGTGTACAACACAGCTTTCCCTCAACCCCACCAAAAGTGCTACAGCAGATGTTTTAGCAATAAAGTTGAAATACGAAAAGTTAGTACCACATAATTAAATCTTGGAAATTGCTTTTTTACCTTACCTTCCGTATTACTATAAAATATAGATACAAGATGCCTCTTTATACAAAATTAAACTTTGACTGACATTTAAAATAAAAAAACCCTATTTAATTCTTTTGTGGGGAAAAGAAAGCCTACCTTCAGACTAATTAAGCACTGAAAGTAAAGCACTGACTCCACCAAACTGTCAGAAAAAAGTTACAAACTCCAATTTATTTAAAACACAATAAAGGAGAGAATTATTTTCTTTTTCTGCCACCCCTTTTTTTCATCTGTACAAATGAACAGAATGAAAGATGATTTTTCAGAGATGCTCTCTGCTCAATTTTATGGAGATGGATGCAATGATATCTCCGTGTCAGTAAAATATGGCCTAGGAAAAGCAGTATAATTTGACATATTTAAATGAATATGCCACTGAAGTAAAAGAGGTTTGAAGTGATAATTAAATACTGCGTTACATATGCTTGTACATTACAGACAAGGACACATTGTGCAACCCTTACTTGCACTTGTGAACACTTAAAGGAGTAGTCCTACTGACGTCAATGAGACTTACGTGGGTAAGAGCTCACTAACATGTGAAGAGTTGTGCAACAAAGCCCCAAACACATTTCATTCCACACATTGTTTCAAGCTTTGTTCCTCAACCACAAGTTTTTCCTTAATAGCGTTAATCATATTATTTCATTAATGTTATAAAAATATGTGAGAACATACAACTTGTTCAGTGGTATCTGACGTTGCCCAGTATTTCAGCTAAATACCGAATCAGAGGACACAAGAATCACAGATTCACCGAGGCTGGCAGGCCCCCCTAGAGATCGTGTGATCCACCCCCTGCTCAGGCAGGGCCAGCTAGAGCGGGTTGCTCAAGGTCCTGTCCCATCGGCTTTTGAGTGTTTCCAAGGATGGAGACTCCACACCCTCTCTGGGCAGCCTGTGCCAGTGTTCAATCACCCTCACAGTGGAAAAAGTGTTTTCCTGTGTTTGGGTGGAAATTCCTGTGTTTCAGTTTGTGCCCGCTGCCTTTTGCCCTGTGGCTGGGCACCGCCAAGAAAAGCCTGGTTCCGTCTATTTTACTTTCCCCCCCATGAGGTACTTACACACGGATAAGATCCCCGCGAGTCGTCTTTTCTCCAGGGTAAACAGTCCCAGTCCCAACCACCTTTATGGCCCTTCACTGGACTCACTCCACTATGTCCATGTCTCTCTTGTACTGAGGAGCACAGAACTGGACCCAGCACTCCAGATGTGTCTCACCAGGGCTGGGTAGAGGGGCACGATCACCCCTCTCGACCTGCTGGCAACTCTCTTCCTAGTGTAACCCAGGATGCTGTTGGTCTTTGCTGTGAGGGAATGCTGCTTGTGCAGGATCAATAGAAAGGAAATACAGGACCCAATGCTATAAGGATTCCTACTTCCTAGCAGGTGAAATAAATGGAAATACCTTCTACTGACTTGGATGTTGGCACAACAGAATAAAAAACAATATAAAGGGTTGGCTGCTTTTCCACAAACTTTCACTGGTGTGGCAACCGGTGAAATCATGCAATCTCAACTGGCAAGTGTCTTCCATCGATACTATTTTAGACAAGAACTCAAATAATCTATTTGTTACTATTTTAACGTTTTCTTGTCGGCAACCACAGTAAAACAAAGACACAGTGTTTCAGTCGGGCCCCTAGTTTTTATTATAAAGCTTAAGCAAATGCCACAGAATTCAAGGCTATTTTCAAAAATTAAAAATGAGCAGCTGCATCTTTTCCCTGTCCTCCTCCCCCTCATCATCTCCCCACCCTCTTTTGTTTGTTTTGGAGACAGTGTAGCTCACTAACATGTGTTCACCTCCAAAAAGCAAAGCATCTTTAGACAAAAAAAAAAAGGGGGGGGGGGGGGGAGGAAGAAGAAGAGTTGGAAAGAGCAGAAGTGAAAAGGAAAAGGAAAACAGGAGAGATTGAAACTGAGAACTTGTGTTTGTATAGGACTCAGGAAACACCTTAAAATAACCATTTCGGTCTGCATTCCCGCATTCGCAGGATGCATGTTCTGCATTGTGCCTTTGCTGTAATGATTTATATAAACTTTTCACAGGCAAGGATGATAACGTACTCAATGAGAAAAAAAAATTCTGGCGGAATTGCTTCATCTTTCAATGTAATTCAGCTTTGTAATAACCTGATTTTATCTAAAGCCTACTTGAACTTGGCCACTGGCTACATTCAGAAAACACTTTAAAACTATAAAGATGTCCATATAAGACAGACGCTCTAATACAGGAACTCAAGGCACATTTCCACAGGGCTGGTCAGAAATTTTCACTTTAGTGTGTTACAGTCCTGGGGGCTGAGATTCTGATTTCTGTCCAGCACACTGACTGGCAAAAACAGTTCTCATGAGACTGCAATAGGCCTATTACAATATAATGACAAAACAAAAATTCTAAAAACATACCTAAAAATCACATTGAGAGCACATAAACAGACTAATCCACTGCCAAAACTAGCCAGTTAAAAGCTGTATCATAAAATATCCAATAGGAGAACTAAACAAAAGAACTTCAAAAATTTCATATTAGGCAAAATAAAGAGATTTAACAAATAGGTAGCTTTCAACATTTTTAAACTCCTTCAGATTCACTCCAGGAAAGCCTCCAAGACTGCAGCTCCTGTAGGCTGGAGAATATGGATTTTAATACTATTCAATTTAACTGACAGTGACATGAAAGACCTGGAGAAAAACCCAGTGCACCCAGGATAACTAAAAAGGGACTCCGTGTTGTATTGCAAGAAAAATGGCACCAGGAGGTCTCTCAAGGATATAGTATCAATGATAAAAAGCAGTCATAACTGACAGTAAGTTACTGTTTCTCCTTTAGTACCACTGTTGCATTATTTTACAGAGTAATGGCTTAGTAATTTTGTGAACAGCATTTTTGGAGACTTAACAGTGCTGGCGCTTTGTTCATGTTACTTCACGAGCTAACGAACATACCTGACAGTCAAACTCATGAGAGTTCCCCGGCATGCCTTTCCAGCAAACAAGCAATCCTGTATTGCTTATGTTCAAATGACAGTGACACACATACTGTAACTTCACTGCAAGATATCCAAGCATACTGAGGTCAGTAAACATAAAATATTTTCATAAGTAAATTGAGTGCACTTAGCATGACAGCAGCTGAGGAAATCTTAATCCATATGTATTTTTAATTGGGGAGGGGGCAGAGAGTAGTAAAAGGAATGAAGAAAGAGGCAAGCAAAGAGCTAATGAAAAATGCATCGACTCAAAGTTCTTAGGCACAGTCGTCTTCTCTTGTGATAGGCAGGCTCAAGAAACGCTGGATATGTTATCAGCAGGCAAAGGTCACA
>NW_008824413.1:252081-279601 GCF_000699105.1 Pygoscelis adeliae | reverse complement strand
TCATGGATAAATGGGCAGAGTAGAGCTGGGAGAAAGCACAAAGAGAAGATAGAAGCAAACCTGAGGGGCATGAGAATGAAGACAGGTCAGAAGGAGTACAAAGACTGTATACTGTATTCAGGAGGTAAGGGAATGAAGCTTGAGTGAACCAAACCAGTTCAAAATTAACCAGGAAAAAAAAAAAACAAAAACAAAAACCAAAACCCAAAGTAACAGCTTTTGCCACAATCAAGTTATCCTGTCTACCTGTGTGAACCTTAATGTTGTAGCAGAGTGAGCAGTATGAGGATGGGAATAAGCAGCCCGGGTTGAGGGAAGGCAGGATCTCTTCATACAGCAACATTTTTCATCTTCTCTGGTTTACAATGATTGTGAATTACAGCCTAAATGTGGAAGAATGAAGGCATGCCAGCTGAGGGTCCACGTAGCTACACTTTAACTTGCAAGTATATACGTACAGAAAAGATCAGCTAACATGCTTTTTGGATGTAATAAACAAGTAACTCACACCACAACTCGTTTGACAAAGTATGAATCTATTGTATAAAGACACTACAAAAAATGCCAAAGATTATTAGATCTCTCCTGCACACAGACTTGAGCTGTTCAGCCTTTCTGGACCACAAAAACAAGCAGATGCAGGACAAAAAGGGTTTTTCTGATAATTTCCTCATTGTACAACAGTCTTACCTATTGCACATTGTTTCCATGTCAACAATTATAACAGCAAGCTGTTTTATTCTATGTAGTCTACTCTATGAAGGTCCTTTGAACAATATTTTTTTGACAAAAGGAGCCTAACCTTGAAAGTCTGATTTGAAGATACAATATACGATCCCTATGAGTTTTTAAAAAATGATGGAAACTGTGCAAGGAATTGCCTTAACAGCCTTGGAAACCAAACCTCTCCAGACACCTGCAACACAAGAACAAGACAATGTAAATGTCTCTACAATCACCTGATTTAAAAAGGTCATTTACAAGTGCGAGAGCAAGGCTTGCAACTCTTGGTCAACGATTAGTATCTTTAAGCTCTTTTGAGAACCCCTGTTTTACCAAGGACAATCTAGCTAGCCTAAGATTGGAACCGATGAAAGCTATTGTCCCTCTACCTCCCTATCTGCTTCCCTGGAAAGACAACACCATTAGTCTGTTCTTTGTGAAATCTTGGGGCGGGGGGAGGTTGGGTTTTATTTTCCAGAAGGTCTGCAGGCAAAGAGAAGCTTCTCTTTAATATAAATTTCTAAACTCTTCTGCTCATAGCTTTTGCTATGATCACTTAAAACTCATCGAACAGCAGATTACCACCAAAAGGGACAGTACTGCTTCATCTTCCACACCCAACTGCATATTCCTGATGCCTTTTTTGTATCTTTGCAAGCTTTTGAGCCATTGTGAGGTGAACTCTATGGAAAATCCATCCTTCTGAAAACTGATGCAGCAAAAAAGTTTGATTTCACCAGACCTCTTCCCTGGGAGTGAAGAGAGTAGTGAGGACATCCCATCTGATGGCATCCTATCTTTGAGTTACCTTAAATCAAACTTCACTTAGGAAAAAAAAAAGCTTTAAAGTGTTGTAATTCTCAACAGGTTTCTGATGACCATAAGAGTTCTGACAGCAAGACAATCGAATACAGATTTCTTATTTTATTTCGAAGCTGCACAACAAAGTTGTGCCTTTCAAGGTACCGAATCTGAATTTTGGAGGTATTGAATCTGAATTTTTAGTACTGGACTCAGTGCCTCCTAATAGCTAAAGCATTTTTTAAAAAGTGCTAATAGCTAAAAAAAAAGCTAATAGCTAAAGTTCTTTCTTCTCCAAGAAAGGTATTGGTACCAGTGTTTTCAGGACATACAAAATACTTATTAAAAATATCCAAATCTAATCAATTTACTTCTTAGAAGTAGTTGGAAAGTAGCATTTCCCAAGAAACATAAATATTCCAACATCCTGAAATTTGTTTCCATTCATAATCAGTATTAAAAAAAAACAACACTTTTGGCCATTTACAAAAGAACAAAAATTGGGGACTTCTGTGTTTGTTTTCCATTTTATATGACACAACAAATTGCTCCAGTCACGTCAAAATCATATACTACTTAATAATTACATTATTTCATTTAGAATTCTCAAAAATGTAAACTGAATTATTAACTCAAAATCTTTCTAATAGAACTAACATGTTTGTACTTTTATTTCAACAAAGCTGCATTTTCCAGAACCTACAAGTGAGTGGTGAGAGCCCACATCTCCATGCCACTCAAAACCCTCTATTATGCAATATGCAGACATGTGCCTGTTTCTTTAACTTCTCCTTACTAGAAGCACCAGAATGAGCTGAACCTTAGTAATCAATTTACTTGGCAAACCATAAAGAAAAAAAAAAATATTACAAGCAGCATGGTCTCGTAGAGACAAAAACACAACTGAGCTGCCTTAGAGGCAGACAAAGAAAAAATAAGCCTAAATCAAGCAGTGTTTTTCAACATAAGCAGGCTACCTAGTCAAGCTGAAGATGCCACCCAAGAGACGCAGACACACTGGAGTCAAAACTGCCATTCAAGAACTGTTTTGTGCATAACCATCCCTCATCGAGCACCTATGTACTTCATTATGAACTTCTAAAACTTTAGTTAACCTGTTAGTAAAAACCATCATTTAAAAATAAAAAGATTAAAACTCAATCCATGTTTCCCTGTCCACTGAAAGGTTTACTAGCAGAGTTATGTGTGGATTAGCATTTGCAGCATTTCTTCAGGAAAAAAAAAACAGTGTAATATAAAAAAAAAACCCTTCCCATAAGAAGCACTTTTGCTGAAAAATGTGTTCCAAATATTAGCCCATGTGACACATGAAAAATGAGTGATGTGATATCACATCAGTGTAATATTCTGCTTCCCTCTGATGTGGTGTGGCATGTCTTTGAATTTAAAAGATAAATTAGTAGACTAATGGCCAATATTACATTACTTCAAGTTATCGTAAGAATGACATCGTAACTTAGTGGGTTTCTATTCTGTGGTCATCTTCAGATTTAAAAAAAAAAAACCAAAACACAAAAATCCTTGGCAAGAGATCGACTAAGAGATTCCTTGAGATGTATCTAGGAATACATGTAAATGGGACAGGCATTTCTCCCGTTATCCAAACTGAGAAAACAATTTTCTTCTCCAGTATTGAGAAAAAACATGTTTGAGCTTTGCTTTCCTTCACGCTCAGAGCATGCACATATACTACATCTTCTGACCTATCTTAGCTTCCTCGAAATCAAAGAAACACAACACGAAAAATCTCAGGGGACGCTGTCACCTACTCTTCTGCTCCTGTGACCAGAGGGTTGCAAAGGGATGCCTAAACATCTAAGAGAGTCTGAAACTATGGATGTGGTCAGTACATTGCTACCATAGGCCAACAGGAACAATCAAAACTACCTCTTTATATAACAGCGCAGTAGCAAGAACACCTGTGGGGAAGGTGGGATGCGTAGTATTGTTGCCCTCCGTGGTCAAAGCTATTTGAACCAACAATTCTTAAATCCCTGCAGACTGCCTTAACCAGCACACAGCGAGGAGCTCTAGTTGGAGGCAGGCGAAGGAGGGAGGTAAGTTTTTGAAGCAGGTCGCAGTCCTTCCAGACACTGAGAAGTGACAGAGCCAGGAGCAGAGTAAGCAACAGTATTCCAGCGCAGGGACCGCAGCACTGAGCTGGCAGCAGGGGTACCCCCTGGTCCTGATTTGTCCTCCTGAAACTACTTCTGGTTCCCATGCACTGACTTTTTACCATACAATACACATAAAAGGTAACAATATGGGGGGTGGGGGGTGTGTGTGTGTGTGTGTGTGCTTTGTTTTAAGTAAGCCTCCTAGAACAACTCACATCCATGCTGCACACACACACATTTTTTATCGGGCCTTTATTTTAACACGTAGCAGGAAATGCTACTAAACTGCTGTATCAGTTAAGGACTACACTGTCCACTTCCCTAAAAGAAACGTGATGCCCATGCTGGAAAGATGTTCTGCACTTACAATCATAAACATTGCAAATCCAGAGATAAAATATTACTACTTTGTCCTCAGGACCTAGTGCTCCCTTTCACCACCCTCCCCACACACCCCCTAAAAAAGAGAAACTCAAATTTTTCACTGTAGGAGGCCACTATTTCAGAAAGTTACTGTACAAACACCTAGTGTGCAACCATTCCACCACACACATGCTAGAATAACTATTCCCTTGAAGGAGCTTTAATGAAATTGATAGAAATCTACCAAGGATTAACTTCCCCTATTACTAAGGATACATAGTTATGTTTGCCAGACTAATATAGCATTTAATAATTTTATAGATTTCTCTGCTTATTCTATTATAAAAATGCATAAAGCTTATTTTATTTGCACTATTAAGCAAAAATATTAACTGAAATGTTACAACTATGGTTATAATGGAGTACATACGCATGACATGTACCTGTCCAGTCATTTAAAGAAAAAGCCATAGAAATGGAAATACTGTGGGCCAGCATGATAATTAAATTGTGGCAAGTGAAAGAACAATCAGAAATATGTTCACTCACATTAGCATAACAGAAGCTTTTCCTGCAGACCGCAGCAAGTTGCAAGCTGTAGAGAAGTCCCCATTTCAGAGAACCTTTGATGGGAGATGAGGTAGTAGGCACACACTCAGCTTGCTTTGGGGAGCATCAGAAAGCAGCTAAACAGCTGAATTCAGTACACTAAAATCTGGCTCTGACTGTTTTCAATACAGAGAAACCTCAGCAGAATAGTTGTTGGAATATTAAAAGTGAAATTCTTCGTTCTGTCCAATCAGACAGAACAGCAAAGGAAAAGCATCAAAAGACTCACACTACTCATGTCCGCTACAGCACTGATTTCACCTTGCTTTTATATGTCTCAGTTTCTTTTAAATAACATCATGAAAAAAATGTGTTATTTAATTAAAATAAAAATTACAGCAGCACCACATGCAGTCACAAAAAACCAGCCAATGTCATGGTGCCTCGATGCTAAAAGTTGTTTCCTACTTCAGAATAATTATACTGAAGTTAAGAGAAACATCTTCTCTGTTTAATGACTGGCCTATTAGAAGTAGCATCTTCAAAACAACTTCAGCTTTTCTTTGCAAAAAATAGATTGCCTCTGAAGACAGAAAAAATAGTGTTGCAGAGGTTTGTATACTCTTTAATGTCACTCCTTTTTAAACAACGTGAATCTTGTCATAAGTAATAACTGGTTCTTAAAGTTTTATCCTCCTGCATTTCCTATACTTTTACTCTATCAAGCTGTAAAAAACACTGGGCGAACTTTGATTTTTAGAGCCTACAGTCACTACCTAGTTATTTCAAAATAAAGCATAGACCTCTCAAAAAACTGAAATACAGCTTTTCTATGTTTGCCTAAAAAATATTTTCTTTTCATTTAAATATCACCTCAATGTACTATAAACATTAATTAATTAAACCCACAGACATTCAAGGATATCAATTTTATGATCATATAAAAGAAACGGAGAGGTTAAACGATTCCTGCACTTTGTTTTCCTCTAAGTTTGGAGGAGTCCAAATTACTACTACTTCATTATATGAAATAAACTCATACAGCTTTAAAAGCTTGTAATACTCCTGACACTTAAAGATGAACTCCGGACAGTATTTCAGTCTTAATGTTAGAGCTATACATTCATACCAAACAAGAAATATTTCAACATCAATGTCTCTTACCAGAAACCTTACATATTATTTACAACTCCTAAGACAACATCTAACATTACTTATACTTGTGTACACAATGACTTTGCTCTACACACCCTGCATAAACGTTTTCAAATGCGATTTGTGTCAGGTCATTTTAATCATCTGAAGTACTGCCTGTCTTCCGTATTCCCAAACAAACTGTACAGCTAAAATATTGGCTGCTCATAAGCACTCATCTCCATTAATTTAACATATGTTGTTACTGACAACAGAAGGAAAAATGTTTTTGCACGCAGTGACCAGCTGGATTACAAAGTTACGGCATAGTCTGCCCCTAGCCAGAAATGGTAGGTGCCGACTTTGGTCTTGAGTGTAGAAAAAGGCTCAACAAAACTCACTCTCTCACTTCCACGTGAAAAGCACCTGTAACGGCACTCGGCATGGCAGAGGTAAATTTTCATTCTTTGTTCTTACTTTGCTTTGCTGTCAAGTATACCAGTGAGACTGAGTCCAGGCTTCAACGATTGCCCCACCCTAGTTAACTCACTTCCTTTAAAAAAAACTTCACAGAAGACAACCATTTCTTTCGGTCATTTTCTTCTACTTTCCACGTTATTATACATGCAGTAATCTATCCTGAGGGCTCAACACCAGTCAAATTATCAGTATGGACATCAATTCTCAGTAATACACAGAGTTGCGTGAAACTCTGTATCTCACACGTAGGAGGAATGTAGTTTTTTAAACGGTGTGTAAAGGGCCTTATGCTTATAATCCTAGCATTTTAAGACCCTCATCTAAGTAACGCTATTTTCAGAAGTGCAAAGCCTTCCCATTAACTTTCACTTAACTCAATGGGAGTTAACTGTAATGTTGCCACGTCCTCAACGTGCAGTCCACTTTTTCAGTGCTACTTATCCAAAAACAGTGTAATTAAAATACTCAGAGCCTAGTGATTTTTCAGATCACCTATAAACTCTGAGAGCAGCAACAAGTTTTCACACTTTCCGGTTCAGCCCAAAAGGTAGACATATACCTAGCAAAATTAATGCAGTCTGAAATACAGCAGTGATTCTACGAATGTTTCTAAAACAGTATTATATTATATAGAGATACAGAACAAATCTTGTTTGTGTCTTAAAATCTGTGAATTCACTTATAAATAATATTGACTTTCATACCTGCAGAAGGTTATACATCCTCAATGAAACATCCTGTTGATGAGATAAAGGAATACGAATCAAAAACCTTACACTAAAGGGAAATCTCTGTTTCTGGAAAGGCTGAATTGTTCCCACCGATGTCACATCCACAAGAAAGCATCCTGACGCTTTCAGCAAACATAGCATAGTATGACAATAACAGGGATTTAATTTGGGACTTGAAAACAGTAAAGGACAAACCAAATTCGCAGAGATTATACTCTCACATAAAGATGGCAGATGCTTTAATAAGCTTTTTAAAGGAGATGTAGCCCTGTAGAAGCCTAAGCAGCATTTATTTCTAAGACAGTCATCCAACCTGCTTCAGTTCTTTTGCAAATCCTCCTGCTTAGTGGAAAGAAAGAATTGTACGTATTTGGATAATTCATACCAAGTTATAATAACGTGCTGTAATACCGTTCTGGCTTCCAAGTGATAAAAGGAAAACTGTCAGTTTAAATTAATTTAAATCATGGGTGTCTAAAACTTTTCTTTTTGATGTGCAGGCAGTGCAAAACAACAGCTAGAGGCTCTAGGCAACAACTGTCCCATCACCGCTTCCCTCTAATCCACACATTGCATTCCTTCAGTCCATGAAGTTTGAGCTTGCCTGCCTTTAATTGTAACCTCGCACCTTCTTTTGAAGTGAAATCTCCTATTACCCCTTCTTTTTGTTTTAAGGTATTTTCTTCAATACTTAGTAAAGGAAGAAAGAGTATGCTTTGCCAGCCACTGAAAAAAAGAAAAAAAAAAAAACCAGCCAGCATGGGACTGCACATTCAGCTGCTGCAACTTGGCCTAAGCTCTCTATAGAGCACTAACCATCCGAAAACATCATCCACCTTGCTGAATTGCTGAACGCTATTTTGAACAGTTGCACTGTAAGCATTGGCGGCCTATCTACCATGTCCACCAAGATCATATGCAAAAACATACCTGATCTCTACAAAGCCTGTGTTTTACATTTACATCCATCATTTTGTATCAGAATAGAAGCAATAATGCACCACAAATGTGCACTACAGTATCCCTCACATCAGGCCTCCTTGATACACCTTTATTCACACCTAAATTGTTTCCTGTCCAGGCTTCTGCAATTCCCCATATACCATATTAAATGCACACATTTTTCAAGAAGCTTGAATGCTGTGGCTATATTCTGCTGTCGTGCTAGTTAGTAAGTTTTTATTACCTCTCTCCTCCCCCTCCACCACACTCCTCTTCCACCTCCAGCAGACTTCCTACAGCCACTGTCAGGGTGACAATTTTAAAATTACATGCTGGTTTCCAGACCTTACGTAATTAAATTCTCTCATTTTCTGAAAGTCAAATATTCACCTAATCTCTTTGCCTGCTCATTTTGCGTCTTCTGTCTTGGCTCCTTCTCTGTCTTCATCTTGCATTTTTCTACAACTGGGGACAGAGATACTGAACTTTAAGTTGTCTTTAGTCTACACACACACATCAAGAATATTTTGTCCCTTCTGTAAACAAGAGGTTCCTATTTGAGGAAACACTTAAGTAAATACTGCCCAAATTCTTGCCCTCTCCTAGATTATAAATACCTCCTAATGGATTTTGGAAGACGCTTTATAAAGAGCAGAAAGTAAAAGCAAACCAAACTGCTTAATCACATTAATTTAACAACAGCATAGTGTTCACATACCAAATTCTGTTTTGGAAGAAGTAAAAAAGCTGTGAAAGAAGTTTTAACTATTGTTCTCTGTGAAAGAAAAAACAGGAGATTTCTAACATCTCATAAATCTTGCGTTTTCCTATTTGCTGCCAAGATTCAGGGGAAAGACTAAAGGGCTAAAATGCAGGTCACTCACTAATTGTCTTTTTTATTTTGTTTTTAAATTAGTGAAAACATAAAGCCAAAATTTTAATTTTCACTATTACAAAGCTTCCGGATTTAAATCCTTATGTTTATAGATTCAAAGCTACACAACAGAGGTGATCAAAAAAAGGACTCAATTACACGGTAAAGAGCACGGAAACATAGAATATGAAAGAATCTCTAAGTCTCTCTGCTCTGAATCAAGATTAAATAATTACTTTTAAGTGTATCCCTTCTCAAATATCATTTGAGAGCTGTTCCTAAAAGTCGATGGTAGCAAGCATTTCAGTTTATATTGTTTTACTGTCAATGTATTTCTTACTATTTAGTCAGCATCTCCTGATGTTTTCTCTTGTGATATCATGACCTCCTATGGAAAAAACCTGTCTTGCTTCACGTACCAAGTTTTCTCAAACTGACTGCTATATTCTATAGTGCCCTCTTCAATCCATCCTAGATAGATCAAAATTTATTATGTTTTCTACATCTCTTACAAGTTCTGTTGCTTTCCTTTGGATTTTAACTCATTTGTATCCCCCAGAGCTTGGTCTTCCAAAATACGCATTGGCTACAGCCTCGGCAGTGGTGAACAGAGGGGAATTGTTTTTTCACATTTCACTTGCAATGTTTCTGTTAATAAAACTTTTGCCATACTTCGTCGACTTACTCATTTTGCTATTCATTACTATCCCTGTATCTGATTCTGCAGTACTTATACCTACCTATATCTCATTTTACATTTGCATGTGTTGTATTTAGCATTATTTATCATACTTTGTTTGGTTCATTACAGATCACTACCTCCAGTTGATCAAGATTTTTGAATGATAAACCTTCTTTGCAACTTCTCTCTTGCCTGGTGGCATCTACTGATTTTTGTAGATGTACCCTCATGTTTTGTACCCTCTTCCATGAAAGAGATGAAATGTATGTAGCCCAAGAAAAAGTTTGCATGTGCTGTCAAGATCAAGAGCAAGTGACTAATAATTATTCTTTGAGTAACATTGTTCACTTTGTAAAGTAATCCCATTATAATAATTTAAGTGAGAGTTCCCTGTTTTACTTGTGATAATGCACAGAACGGCATTAAAGTTGAGATAACGTTTTGTAGGTCACCATAGCAGCTCTCAAACCAAGAAGCAGAAAAGCCTGAAATGGTATAGGAAGAGGAAGGAGGAGAGCAAAAAAGGGCACAAGAAATGTTCAATTTATGATCAGAGTCCACTACCACATACAAGCCACAGTAATGATGGACAGCTATTATTGGTATCCCTTCTGAATGCCCGAGGGATGAGAATTTGGGATTGCCTCTCGGAGGCACAGAGGAAACACACAAGGGCATGGAAGGAAAAGGTACGTCCCATTCTCAAGCAGTCTCGCCATGCTGCAAACTTACTGCCTCACAGGAAGCGGCTCTTCTCACTGCCCAGGACAGCAACGCAACACACACACGGTGCTTGTTCTGGGAGAAAGAAGAAGCAGCAGGCAACCGAAACCCTGTACTGACTGGGAGGGAGAGGACAGCCCCCACAGAATTAGAGTCTCGAACAAAGATATCAAGAAGAATTTCATCAAATCCTACTGCTTAGGCTGCACCTAACTTCCAGAAAAGTTTCTCGCCTGCTATGTTCCTGCTATGCACTGTTAATACAGCTGTATAGAATGTTCGGTCATAGTTAACCCTCCTACAGTCATTAGTTCAGCCTTAAGTGCTCACTTCATTTGTAACTTCCCTCTGGCTCTAATGGCTAGGCTTTTTCTAAGGAACGTCTTGGGGTTTGTTTCACACAAGCTATAACTCATTTTACATCTCACCATTTCTGACTTTTTTTTTTTTTTTTTGGAAAAGTGGTACATTTTTCCAGTTACTCTGCATAATGTAACTGTCATCCTCCTTCTTTCATGTCATGCTGTATGTCCTGTATTAAGATTATAAAACATCTAGAATGTTATTAATATATTACTAAACCACCCTTCACACAAAAACCTGTCTTTTTAAATAGTTGATTTATTCTAAAAGGGGGTTGATCAGTGAGATTCAGTGTCTATTTTAAAGTTGCTTTTACTCAGAAGAAAATTATTTCATTAATTTTAAGTAATATAAGCAATACAAAAATCATTAAGGCAAAAGCAAAAGAAGAGTACAGGGCCTGGTGCTTCCCTTAAAGACAGTGAGATCATGCTGCTGACTATAATGAAATCCATTTCAGCCTCCAAATTGCTAAAGGACCAAAATTATATAATTACTCACATTAAAACACAATTATCTTTTCATACTGTTATTAAAATGATGCTAACCGATAAAATGAGAATTTAAGTTATTTTGTATTTTATAAACATTAACATTTTGTGAGTAGAAAGTAGGGTCACATTACATAGGAAATTAATACTATGTATGACAGCTTCCCACTGAGGACTCGTGAAATGTTTTTGACTTCAAAATAATAATCGTAACTCTTTCCAAAATTATCTCGGGATAATCATTCTTGAATCCCTAGGGTGAAATATCATCCTGCAGAAGTTGGATGGTGAAATTTGGCCTCTATTAATTACAGTATCTATCTGTACTTCCTCTTGCAAAGTTTAAGCAGAAGAAAAGATTTGTCAGCGAAAGGCTCCCTCTAAATGTGACAACTGTGAAAATATACAGGTATGTGTACAATATGTGGATCTGTTTTATTTTTGTTGTCAATAGTTAACTCAATACTAGCCTTTTAAGTCATACTTCATAATATATTCTCTTTAAAAGGATTCTACAGTGAATACGGTCTCTAGAAACCAGAAGCAGCAGAGGACTAAGGGAATACCTCTCCCTTCTTTTCCATAAAGAGGATCCACAAAACACTTTTTGTAGGCATTATCTTGAGAAACAAATATACAACAACCAGATTGAGAAGGGGAAGAGAGCTAAGAGAAGCCCTCCCGTACAATCAGGAAATAATGCCCACTATCATATGGGAGAGAGAAGGGGAGATGGGAGAAAAACACTGTCTACTGATGAAGTTTACTGCATAATTTATTTCTAAATAATAATCCCCCAAAAAGTCAGAGTTGCACGTAATTTAAATCACACTCTATTCATTCTGACTTCTTAGCAGTCAAAAAAATACATAATGGACCACTTGATGCCCAACTTCACTTCAGGATGATTGAGGTATCTCTTAAAACAACTACGTACTTGAGATGTAACATGGTCTTTCACAACAAACAATACTGTATCTAGTATTCCCATCTTAATAAGAGGCTGCATAAACTACTAATACTATGAAGTCCCATCGTTTCTAACACACTTATGTATCCAATCCTTACAGAAATCAAGCATGTTTGTGTTTTAGACTTAAATGCTGTGCATCCAATCCAACACAGAGCCACTGAGGCACAAATCCTGCAAGCTCTTCCTGATTAGAAATTCAGCTGAATTTTGCAAGCATTGCCTACGTAGCCAGGGGAGTGCCAGCCCCAGGAGAAGTTATCTTTTGAGATACCCAAAACAGTACTGTGAGCGGCACTGAGAGCTAGTATCATCCTGCAATTGTGAAAAGCTGTGTTGCAGCAGACTTTCACATTTGGCATTTTAAACATATACAGAGAGAGAGAGACACACACACATACTTCTCGGGCAATTTTTGGTCTATGATAAATGAATGAAGTTCTACAAATGGATGACAAAGTAGCCCAAGATAAGTCCAAATATTTTAATAACTTCTGTATGACACCTGTAAGCTGGCACATATACCACATACGCTGATGTTTTCTTTATCATCACTGAAAATGACACGTTACAGTCAGCACCAACCCCACACTTCACAACACACAGACATATCATCTTAGGTTCAGGTAGTACTAAAAGTAGAGCTCCAACAGTTGTATGAGGTATTCCCTTAGACCATGAAGCTTCCCAAAAAAGCTTTGGATAAGGGTTTGAATCGTTAGCCCAGGGTAACCACGTTAGTGCCATTCTGCCACTGGTTCACTACGCACGGCAGCAACACTTCAAGGATACCTCTAGCAGCCTTAGAGGGGCTTCAACAACAGTAGCTGCTGCGGTGACTACCCAAGCCTCTGAGACCTGTGATTAACTGGGTCACCTTGGCATGTCTGTTTTGGATTTGGCTTTACAGCAGCGTAACATAAAATTGTCACTGTATATTCCTATAAATACATCTGCAAGTACACTGAAGTGTGAAAAAGTGAACATACACATAAAAGTTGCAAATAACAATGCAAATTTTAGAAACGTTTATAGATAGATGAATGTACCACTCTCAAACAAAAGGCTTATATAAACATACAAAAATAAGCATGTGATTATGAAACGCATTCAATTTCTTATCTTAAAAATACTACAACACTTAAAGCTTTTAAGTCATGTAAGCTAATGACCCCATCTTATTTCTAAAGGTTTTATCATTCTGCAACATTCAGCAAAGTTATTTTTTAAGAAAAATTAACAAGAGAAAATATAATACTTTCAAAGCATGAGCACATCTTTCAAAATCTGAAGTACTAAAACTACCATTTAATACAGAAGGGTCAAACAATAAGAATTATAAAGATGAATAGAAACAATAAAAAAGGTGAAAGACTTCAGAGGGTACTATTCTTCTATGTTTGTTATGGAATCATTTTGACAGCTAACTCATTTTTTTTTATCATAAATGTAGTCTTAAATTTGGGTGGTTTTTTTTTTGTTTGGTTTTTTTTTTTTTTTGTTCTGCTCCACGGTAAGATATTAGGTTCTTGAAAAGCATGCTTCATATAGCTTTAAACAGCACTGTAACTTGGGCTTGGCTATCATGCTTTATAAATACTACACGCTGTATTGTGTGTCTGATGCTGCAAGTACAGTCAAATATACATCACACATGATGAATTAAACACACTTTTTTGAGCAGACATCTATTCTTGCCAAACAATTCAGAAATAATACCAAATAGTTTAAACAGACAGAAATCTGGCCCGAATTCAAGAAAAGCAGCAAGATGTTAAAAAAATATCTCAACAGAGCTGCCTTTTCCAGACAAAGAGCCTTTTTTTCCCTCTTGGCACAGAGGTTTGGGACCAGAGCCAAGGTGCTACTTATCAGCTGTTTGACATCAGGGGAGGACTGCGTGCGTCAGTGGACCCAGTAGGGACCCCTGGCTTATGGCAATGCACCATGTGGTTCTTATCTTATCAGTTTGCAGGGTCTGGCACTTCAACCGCTGCACTGGAAAAGAAAAGGAAAAAAAAAAAAAAGGGGAAGGAAGGAAGGTGTGTATAACTGGGAGGGAGGAGGTCAAAGGGGACTTGTGAGCCAGGTTGGACTGCAGAACAGAACCCAGATTATACTTTGGCCTACTGCGCTGCGTACGGTTGCAGAAAATCCTAATGGAGATTTCTCCTGCTTTCCCCATATGCTTGTAGGCGAGAGGAGCTCCTTCTTCTCATTTGGTTTCAGAGAAGGCAGAACAATGTGCACGTTGGGGGGAAATGCTCCCTTTCACGTACAGCTCATAGAGGGGGCTGCCAGAGAAACGAGGAATATGATACACTCGTGAAAAAGCTTATCAAGGTAAGTGCGTCCTCCAGGAAATCTCTGAACCAGTACAGTTTCTTATTGTGAACAAGATTTAAACGGTCCGGATTATTTCTTCAAATGCACAGCTTCAGCAAGCTTTATTATAGCAAATTATTCTCAAGCACAAACAAGACTTATGATACAGTACAACTCCAAGCTTAAAACTTGATTGCACAAATGAACCTTTGTATTTAGTACTAAGGAAAACATTCACCCAGGAAGGCAATCATCAAGTAAAACATCTGCTTTCCAAGGTTTATTCCAACTGAAAAATTAATATAATTACTCAGAAAAAGATGATTTCTCTTACCCTACCCTTCCTACACAAGGTGTATGAATCAGACAGCAAAGAAAAAGTCACCTCCTTCAGATTAATTTCCTTAAATTAAGCACTATTCTACCTCTAAAGCTGCATCACAAGGTATAAATTACAAGAAAAAATGAGAACCTGTTAAAGTATCTGTGGAAATTAGTGGTTTTGTACCCCGACTGATCTTTATAATTATTTCCAGGTATTTCCCTTTTTTTTTAACTTTTCATCTTATACTGCAGTGAGCCAGACTAACATCAGTACAGAACAAAAGAGAACTGCTCAACACTTGCACAGAAACCTTCTTTGCTAACGATTCAGCAGAGCTCCGAGAACGCCTCCTTGCCGAAGGACCAGGACTGGGCAGCCTGTCATGGACTTCTGTTCACTCTAATTTAGGTTCTAGTTTTGTTACTTCAAAACACTGTGTTCATAAGCTGCATCGTCAAAAACTGTTATGTTTTGCTGCATACAACCATGCTGTGCTTCAAGTTTCATTCCTCGTGTTATGTCAACTTTCTGAACCACAATAATACTGTGTAGTCTGTGGGACAATCGTTCATCTGAAGAGGCAATATGCTTTTATGGTCAAAACGCACTAGCAGAAATGAAGAATTAAATGAAAACACATCCTAAGCCTTTGTCAACATTGCCAGTAGGAGAATAAAATTTGCATTGTGAGTTTAGTGTATTTTGGGAAGTTTTGCAGTACAAGTAGTACACTTTCTTCTCCAAATATGATCTGACTATTTATTAGGTAAATATCAATAATGTATTCTTACATAAAACACAAAAAAATTTATGATCAAGGATCCTGACATTTAAAACACTGTCTATAGAGTGAAACAACTACTGGTTTGCTATGAAAATCTATGAAATTACCACAATATGACACTATTTATGATTCTGACTTATTTTTCTGTTTTCTTATTAGTGACTTCATTTTGGTCAAACAGGTTGCTGCTTTATCAGGTTTACAAGACAGAGAGAGAGAAAAACAGAATCAGAAACCTTTAGACACTAATCTGCAGTCTAACCTTCACTGACGGACTTCTGCACTTGGATGAAGTCACTGCTGCGCTCATCTCAAAGGCCTGCGCATAGGGACTGGAATACAGAATCACTGGCTTGCAGAGCATGCTGTTTCCCCTTGAGTTAAATGATAAATATAGAACTTATTGGCAGTGACCAAAGATCACGTCATGCAGGATCATGTGTCTCCATGTGTCATGTGACTTAAGAAGAAGGTGCGTTTCTTAGTGTGATTTTTCAAGAAACAGTACTATTTCTACTTCAATTAGAAAACACAATTGACGAATTGTAAGTGAAGTTACAGATCTATGACACACATACATAAACACTGGATGTGATGCTTCATTAGCCAAGAAAAACAGACACACATGAAAAAATAATGTGCATCATCTCTGAAGACCGCATCTGTCACATTACGTGGCTGCTCGAGTACAAAAGAGGGGCTACCTTGTATCTGCATTTTGCAACTCCCACTCTTCTTCTTCCTTTGTTTTTTTGGAACAAGACAATCATCAAGATTTCAGTGCAAATATACAATACCAAGTCATTCTATAAGTCGATTTAAGTGCTAAACTTAAGTCATATACCAATGCTTTGCCAGCTGTTGTTAACACAATTAAGTCATTTTTTACATAATTAAATCAGATCACAGACTCTACACAGAGAGTATATATGCTATGTATTATTCAAGTGTGGCTTTCTTCAAATATGAAAGCTGATTTGTTTTTATAATTATGAAAATTCAAAGCTATATCCAATTAAGTTAATGACCAAAGTCATGTTTGGACAACACTTCTCCCCGCCCCTCAAGTCCTGCAGAACCAACATAGGCCTTGAAGAATGAACCAGATGACACTCCTTACACGCTCTTGTTCAATTTTTTATTTAAACTGTATCTAAATTCTAATTAATGAAAATGTTATCATGTCTACCAAAGATGTGATTTCACAACTGGCACATTCTCACCCACCAAGCTTCCATCGTTTGTGCTCTGATTAACTCACAGAGAAGAAGGACCTCAATTTCATTTTCAGCTTCAGATTTTAACTTGCTGTCAGACACAAGGAAGTTGATTTAGGGATTCTGCTGTTGTTGTTTCGAGGTTTATTTTAGGTTTGTGTTCAGATTTTTAGTGGATTTTTTGGCTTTTGCAGGGAGAAAGAAGAGGAAAGAAAATAAGGGGGGAGGAGAAGGAAGAAGAAAAAGGATTTTTTTTTCTTCTAGAAAATAATAGAAAACTGGAATTCAAGTTATTTACAGGGAAGGGGCTACTGTTCCTGCTGTTTATATGACTAATCAAGTAATTCCCCCCACTTCTATCCCAGAATACGAAACAAGAACAGGTATAATATTTTTTTCTGGAGAGCTCAGTTTGGGACCGGAACTCTGGATCCAGACTCTGAATCCACCACAGAGGCAATGCAGCCCTCCGGAGGAGGGCACCTCAGACGTTTCTTACTATGGCTAGATTCCTTTTCAACTGAAGAAATGTATGTCTGCCAATTATAACCCTATCCTAGAGGAAGAAATTCTGATGACACATTGGCCTAAACACCAGAAAGAATAAAAAAATCTGGCCCTCTGGTTGAGAGCATGACCTGCCAGAATCACACAGATGAGACTACTGGAGAGGCACAGTACAGCTAGCAAGCTTGTTCAAACATGGTCAGTCTTTCAACACAACTTCTTGTAGCAGCAATCCTTGAAGAAGGATTACCAAACTTCACAAGGAGGTGGCAGTTCTGGATTAAAACCATTGATTTTTAAATTAAACACTTTCAAAATACTTGTCGAAAAGTAGCACCCAAGCAGGCAGAGGAAGCATACTTTTTTTTTTAAGGAACAAGAATTTTTTCATTTCTGATTTTAATACAGAACTGTAAAAGATGTTACATTAATTTCTCTGAAATTTTAAACAGACCAAAAATTAACAAGGATTATTTTATATTCTCCATTACTGAAAAAGAACAAAAGTTATAGATGAGTAGCTAGGGTATTCATTCTTCCATTTAGGTGACAAGCTATATAAGGAGCAGTGGGAGTAGAGAGCATGTTATTTACTGCACTAAATGTTTTAGGCAACAAAGTCAAACTTCAAGCTGAAAAAGAGGAACAGTTCTTTGGTAACCAATAACCTGAGATTCAAAAACATGAAGTTTAATTTCCTAATTCTTGTGTCTGACCATGGAACACTGCTTCATTCTATACACCTTATTTTTGTATCTGTTAAATGGATATAATTCTTTTCATTCAAACTTTACCTCTTCTCTTAGGGTAATATTCCAATACTTACACGCTATTTCTACTCATGTATTTAGTATAATGAAGTCATAGGATCTGTTCACATGCCTAAAGATAATCACATCTGTGGTCAGCAAAAGGAAGGACATCTGTTTGTACCCCGCACAGGCTGAACATCCTATTTAGCACAGTGTGGCCTTGATCTTGACCATGTCTGCTAAAAACAGACTAATTTAAAAAAAACAAACCACCTTGCCATTAATCATTCTTTTATAAGCACATTTATTTATTCCTTTACTTTCCATGACTGTTTTCTCCAGTTTTCAAACTAATATGCAGACAGTGGATGAAATTAAGGCTCCCAACACCCACGTGAGATGCATGAAGTGATCCCCAAACTTTCCTATCTCATTAAAGAAACTCCATCAGACCTTAAGGCAACACTGCTTTTTTAGACATCCTCATGTAATTCAGTTCAACATCTTTATGTATGTAAATAGGAAAGCATTAGAAAACCAAAACTGCACAAAGAATGTAAGTCAGGAGGAAAAGCATTATGTGAGCTAAAATGGCCAAAACAAGGGATTAACATATCCCAGCTAATGAAGTGCCATGAGAAAGTTAACAACCCCATATAGTACAAATTGTTATCTTATCCAAAGATAAGACATGTCCACAGCTAGAAGAATGATTCAGCATGGACTGAAGGAAAGAAATGTTTTGTTAACCATATGAAATTTCTTAAAATACTCCTTAGCACAAGATCCCTCAAAAGATCATAGCACAAAAGGTATGCACATGGGCCAACACTATCTCAAAAAGCCCTAGAATGTGCTCAAAATATATTAAGAGAACAACATAAGAAATCAAAGTAGAAACATGTGCTCTCTTTAAAGCTAATGTAGGTTTGGAGGGTTTTTTCTGGGTTTAAGTCTTCATTTTTCACCCAGGGAGATCTTGGTCAGCTTTGGCAAGACAAACAGCTGTGGGGTTGTACAAAAAAATGACAAAATTCTTTGTGTATAGAAGGAATTTTGAGTCTATTATGAACAAGTTGTACTTTAAACAACTTTAAGTTGTTTTTAAATATCAATTATGTAAAAACATCTAAGATATGGAATTACTGAATGTTTTGCTCTTCTTGCATTCCATCATGGAAAATACTACAGAAGTAGCAGAAAAGAGTCTACTGTGCTATTATTTTAACAAGTCTGACAGCATAAAGGTCTGCAAAAACATAAACTTTAAATAAAGCAACATAAAAAATAATGTCTTTTGTGCAGTCTCAGTACTATCTATATAACCTTATGTTTTTATCTTCGTTGAACTAGTAAGACTGCCCCACAAGACATCAGTATGGGAAATTAAGCATATTGTAAGGTACAGATGGATGCAGTGAATCTTCTATCCATCGCTATTTAGGCAAAATGTTTATTCCTCCACAAAATTCAGTAAAACTACCTGGACAGGTTACTTTCAAGAAAACACTGCAGACATGTCCACAATTATGACCACTGTTTTTAGTTCCAATTAATATGAAATTACAGATTATCTTAACACCCATTCCTATTTTCTCACAGAGGAATACAGTTTATAAGGTTAAAAGCCCAAACTAAACATCGTGCTTCAAGACAATTTTAAAAGGACTGAAAGAGCACTCATACCAAAAACATTAGCTGTTAAGCCTTCTGGTAACTCATTTTTTCCACCTTAACAGAATATCTTCTAAAACAAACAATGCTGTCTTTACTTCACCACTGTCAAGTAACAGATACAGTTCCAGACCTGCACATTGGATTACCTGACTTTATGTTGCATGTCCAAATTATACTTTTCTGGAAATTCAGACCCTGTCGCCCTAGAAAGTTTGGCAAAAAAAAAAAAAAAAAAAAATCAACTAGACTCTTGCTAGCAACCGAAGTGCTCCAGCAGAACATTCCCAGCCGGCTGCCTTTGCTTGAGCAGTCTTCACAACATCAGGTCAGCTCAGCTGAAGAGATGTGACCTTGTTTGTGGGCACTCTTTCATCCCATGTGCTGCCAGCTAACATTCCCCTTTGGGGGAAACTTTCCCAGGACAGCCAAAGCTGATGCAGCACACTGCAGAAGACGCTTATATCCTCTCAGGGAACCGTAGCCGTTTGCAGTCAAACTCCACAAAGCTCTATTTCAACCTGTTACTTTTTCATCTTATTTTTCTTCGATATGGAAAACACAATGACATACAAAGAACCATAAACTCTCAAAGAAAAGTCTCTAGACAAACATTCCCTATGCAGAGGGAGAATAACAAACTGTTTGGCATTAGTAAAGCAGTTCTATTACTAGCCCTCTATTAATTGCATCATTCTGCAGGAACGATGGCTGTACCTGATTCTTAAGAGTTCTCAGTGGTTGGCTGATCAGGTACCATTTTTGTGCTATTTTTATTTACAGGCTTTTGCCCAGAAGCTCCAGGCTAACTACAGTGCATCATCCAGTACCTTACTGGATGCCCACAGTGATAATACTATCATAATTCAAAATGACACTGAGCTGCTCACTTCAGGGGCGAAGTGCAATGTTAAAAAGTACTCGTTTTCCTTTTTGAAATACACACAGGGATTGCATTGTTCACCGTGATCTCTGGATTAAGAGTTTAAGATTTATCCAGAATGCTCATTTCTGCAAGGAGACTGCACTGCCTGTTCATCACTGGAGAACGGGTTTTACTGACACAAGTACATGAACGTTCCCAGTGCTAGTACACTAGAAAAAGGCTTTGGTTTGTTCATAAACCTATCAGCAGATTTGCCAGCAAAATCTAACAGCTTTTTTCAGACTCCAACTTTTGAGTGGGGAGGCCCATGAGATGATGCTTACAGAATAAAATTTTTGCTCAGAAAACGTTTTCTGTGCTGAAGCCTAGAACTCAAAACCTGCAAACATGTCAGCATGTGTCCAATTTCAAGTATTACTGATTTCAGTAGGCATATTCACATATCTAAGAAATTTTAAGTGACTCCCACGCACAAATGTCTACAGCAGCACTGAAATTGTGAAAGGGATCAAAATTGTTGTACAAAGATGACTTTTCATCTTCAAGTTTTAAAATAAGAAACGTTGCAAGCTTTTTAAAGCATTTTTTAAGTAGAAAATGTAAGAACTTCACCTAGCCACAGAACTGTGATGTTGTAGTTCTGTAGCAATAACCGAACAGGGCTTGTTTGTTTTTAAAGCAGCCTCGCTCTCAGAGGAGAGTGACACTCAGGATTCCACAGGGCTTTGTTTTTTTATAAAACAAATTCAGCCCTTCCTCCCGAATCAGGCAGGGACAGACAATCCAAAACTGGGCCAAGGGACGGCCGTAGAGATTTTTCTCCCCTTGCACTGCAGTACTGCCTCTCTGCTTCTCCAGTTAGACAGTAAGGCGTTGTCTGCAACAGGCTTTGAAAGGTGTCAGCCTTCCAGCCTCAGTAAAACAAACTAACTCTTTGCCTTTCAGACCTGAAAGTTCTGGTGGTTTCTCTTTGATTTGTAGGTTGTTTTTTTTAAGCTGAGTGACAATTAGGTAGAAGTAATCAACACATTTGTCATGCATGTTTCAAGTAGTTAGCCCAGGCTCAAGTGTCTGTGGTTTATCCAGAAGAATTCCAAGGCAAGCCACAAGTGTTTGTAGCTGGGAACAAACATTTGAAGAGTGTCCAGATGAGCGTTTCAAATGTGTTGACAACCTTGAGAAAGTAGCATGTAATGACTCAAGTTGCAGGTCTGGTCAGGACAAACGCACACAGAACGGTTCTGGGTGACGGATGCCAGTAGTTGCTTAGGCCTCTCTGTAAGAGTCATGCAAGTGGCAAGACCCAAGGAGCCCCCAAAGGTTCACATAAACTTTTAATGGATGCTTCAAGCTGGTCAGACCCTTGATTTCACATGCCAACTCATTCATCCATTTTAAAGCCACAGAAAATATACCGTGCGAAGAATCCTAGACTAATACAGGGATACCACATGAAAAAAAAAGTTACTCTCGCATCTTAACAAGGGATTTTTTTAATATTTAAGCTATCAATATTTTCATGCGAACAATGGGGAGGCAGTTGAGTTGAATTCAGGCTAAGCACTGCAACAGAAATGCTCAGCAATTCCATATAAATCAGTGGAAAGTACATGTACAAAGTGACAACAGGATTCAACTTCAAACACCCAGGATTTTACACAGGAGACAAGCTTTAATTTTTAGGTTATTCCTTTTTGAACGTAACACAAAGAATAGAAAGAACACTCAGAGTGTGAAAATTATAGGACCCATATTTGATTCAAGTTACCATGTATTTAAAAGAGAGCAAAGCAGTTCCATAAACTGGTAAATGGTCTGTCATACAAGGGATGGATTTTTAACTCTTCAGACACTGAAACCCTAGCTAACTGCATGCTTGGTGCCATTTTGTCCTTTAGAGGTTATGCCCGTTGCTTACTCTTAAACTAGATTCCATGTTTTCTCTTTCCTTCGCTGTACGTATTCTTTTTGTTCCCCCCATTTTCCCCTACCTCCTTAACAAACAGACATCTATTATTACCTATTATATGGGGCAAACGCAGCTTGGATACTTGGGAAATGTGAAAAACTGGCAACAGAGGAACATGGTAAGGGGCGCAAAGCAAACATACAACTGAGTAGCTCCAAGTGAGGCTAGCCAGGGTCTGGCACAGATTCCAACATCTGGAACACTGAGGAACTAGAAGAAACTTCCAATATTTCTGCAGTAACCACTCACGTACGTAGTATCTGATGCCTCATTAAGCTAAAGGGGCATCAAATGAAACACACCAAAGATAACTGTTCATAAATACAGCTCAATCATGTATTATAAAGTGTATTTTCTGTGCAATTCTAAAAACTCTAAAGATGACAATATGACCCACTTGTTTGAGATTTATCTGGGCTGATCACCCTCATTACGACATGATTTAAGAAGCCACTAGAAAGCCATCTCTGAATCCTCCCTTGTCAATTACATCAATACAACAGAGAACACAACAAATACAAGAATTTTAAGAGGCAAGTAGAATTAACTTATGTAGTACAAGCAAAGGCCAGGTTCTTAGAAGCAGGAAAAAAAAAAAAAAAAAGTGATGTACAGCTAACTTTTAGCTTCAGCTAAGCTGTATGCTCCTTGCTTTCCCAAGCCCAAAATGTTAACACAACTCACGTACTGCAAACACTGTCCTTTATTCAAAATAGCTCAGTTTGAGCTCATGTAATATAAGTAATAACTTAATTCCAAGTCTAGGCTGACCTCAGCCTCAAGCAAGGAACGAAAAGCTGCTTTTTAAACATATATAAGTTTACTAAGTATTAAGCATGTGCGCTTAACTACACTCAGACACTTTTAGGCTCTGTTTAATCAACCTTCTCCTACACAAATGTTCCCAACTTGCATACAAAAAAATTATCACCTACAGCGTGTTAAGAGACAAAGATTATTCCTAAATAAAACTGCATTTGGTTTTATGCATTTTAATAATTAAGAGGAGACCCTTTCAACATAAAAAAAAAATGTACATAAAGGTAAACTTTGACCTAGTCTATACTTGACACCAATTCCACTTCAGCTTGCATTCTTAAGGTCTCATATTAAGCAGTCCCGTGAAACATTACTGATAATGCTTGCGCAAAAAGAATAAAAATAGTTTTTGGAAATTAAAATTATCATTAGCACAAAACAGTAAAAAAAAATCGTTTCTAACTATTACTATTTTGTGGATGTGCATTTCAGGAGTTATGTCTTTAACAGGAAAATTAAACAGCTTTAACAAATATAAAGTTGGAGCCCACCTTGACAGCAGTGCTGTTCAAGTGTCTGAAAAAAACTACTGTGTGGCAAGATGACCACAGAAGCCACATTCTTAATACAGCCATAATTTCTTTCACTCATTTTTTTTATATAATAATTATGACCCAACTCACATGCTCTCAGCTTAGTCGTATCACATTTTTTACCTTCACCACAATGTTCAGTCCCCAAATCCAGCAACGACTGTCCTGCAACTGAAAGGCATGAATATTGTGCAGTCTTATAGAAATAACCAACACTAAACGCCTATCAAATTTCTCGCACAAGAATGACTTTACAGTAGTGTTCATTTCTTGAATATAGTATTAAAGTTCCTATTACATACAGAAAAGAAAAATTAAGATTAATAATACTTAGAATTGCAAAGTTCACCTATTTTTACAAAGGAAGTACAGTGTGCATGTAGAGTATAACATGCATGTACTGTACGGCACTATGGATTAGAAGGAAGGAGCACTAAAAAGTACTTTTGAAAAATACTGGCAGTTTCTCTACAAAACACATTAGTACTTTTCAGCTAACGTTCCTAAGCCTCCACACATACATGAGTAGTGCATAACAACTGCAGAGAGGATCTGGGAAACTATACATTTTAAATCCTAAATACATTGTCAGCTCTGATCCATAGATTTACATTGTTTTGATTAAATCCACAGTCCCATACAGAAACACAACTAGTCCAGTCCACACCGCTTGGAAAGAATTGCCAATAGATCACAAGAAATTGAGCATGAATGCTCTTTAAATAATTATTTAAAACATAAAACAAGATCTCAATTGACAAAAAGAGAAACTGTATTACAAAGAAATCCATCAAAAACACCATTAAAATAACTTCTGCCATCACATATTGTCAATATTTTCATTCAGGTGTCTGGGTTCCAGTGTTTCCTCTGCTGTAATTGGCAGGATCGGTAGAACCTAAATCAACAGAAGGAATGCAATTCCCCACAATTTAGGTGTGAGTGATGTCAGCAGCTGTTAGAGAAAAACAGCAACCCTTCGGGCTTTGCTCATGTGAGGAAAAAGCCTTTCAATTAACATGTAAAATTAAAAGCTGCAGCATTATTTAATTAAAATAATGCGGCTATTTGGCTCCACTCCGGCTATACTTTGTTAAAAGTCCTCTCCTTGAAGTAGTCAGCGGCCTTAGTTCATATGCATCCTTCTCATAGCATAAGGAGAAGGCAGAAGCATTTAAAACACAATGAGATACAAACCTCACAATCGGCAGGAAAATCCAGTATTTTCAAAGTCTTTCGGGAGGACTGAAATTACTTCCAACTCATTAACTTGAATTAGATCCCAAACTAGCAGTTCTTAAGATTACTCGTGTCAGAAAAAGCCTTTTTCAGTTAATTGTAATTTTCACTGTTCAAGACAAGTTTATCAAAACATTTGCAGCCAGTGAAGACCAGACTTACAGATAAATAGTTCAATTTGTTTCAGAAATGGTAACATAAAGTATACTTGCCATTTGGGGGGGGGGGAACAAACAAAAACCAACAAAAACCAAAAAACAAACCACTGATACTGTCAAATTTAACACTACCTCAAGTACTCAACCAAAGGATTAACAAACTAAATTTTAGTTTCAAGACAGACCTGCCTTGGTGAAAATCTGGTTTGCATTTGGTCAAGTTGGAAGGTTTTTAAAAAAAAAAAAGAAAAAAATATCAGAATATGTACATCTACTCTATTTTTCCATTAGTAAATCATCAAAAGAACATTTTGATGTGTTCTTAACTAACACATAAAAACATAATAGAATTTTAGACCACACTAGCATAATGTTATCCTTTTTCAATGGCTGATCTTGAGATGTGAAACATGAAAACACACATTTGTAAAACACAAGGTATTGAAACATATAAGCAGCAGACTCTCTCTAGCTACCTAACTTTATACACTTAATAGTGCTTCAAAGTGAATCCTGTACATACATCAGCTTTCAAAATTTGTATAGCAGTCAAATCAAAACCTGAAACACTTCAAACAGGTATCTCCTTAGTAAGTACAAGCTTCACCATTTAACGTTTTTTTTTGCTTCAATTAAAAAAAAAAAAAAAAAGAAAAATTAAACCCCCAAAAATAAAAATAAAAAATTAAATTAAAAAAAAATAAAAAATTAAAAAAGGTCACTGTCATCATTCCCTGTCTCTCCTCTCCCTCAGAAAACTGTATTAATGCAAATTCCCAAAATAACCATTCTCAGCCAGAAGAAAAGCCTGGGAATTGCTACCTAAAGAGCATTAAGTTTTAGAGGGCGATGAGCATTTAAACCAGGAACTTTGAGTGGAAACCATGATGAAGCCTTAATTATAACATTTTCTTAATAAAAATAGATTTGCTCTAGAGAACAAAATTCTGTTTCCACTTCTGACATCATTTTCCCATGAGATCTTGAGGAAGTTCTAAAGGCCAAACCACTCAGTAGGAACCAGCAATTCCAGATGTCACATTCTGGTACCCGTCAGAGACTTCTTCAGCCTGATTGTCAGAAGGGCTAGTTTGTTTTCTATTTAGGTTCACTCTGTGTTATGAAAGCAATTTAAAAAAGCCCAGGATTTCAGGAGAGACATTCTAGCACAGAGAATTTTAAAATTTGTGGCTACATTTCACAACATGGGTCTAAATGTCTCAATTTCCCACCTGTAAAATGGCCTTTGTGCTAAAAGACTACAGTAATGTGTATAACAATCCAAGAGACAATTATGATCTTTACTGCCATTCACTTATTTTTAGAATTTTTTCTTGGAACTCTTTCACATGGAGGAGTGGCTGTTGAATACCGTGATTAATCTATGGTGAATGATTCCATTAGTCAATCAACCAAGCAAGAATATAAAAGCAAAGCAGACTGCATCTTGTTTTTTCAGTCAGAATGATCAAATAAGCTGTTACTGAGTCAAGATGCAAAAATCCCTATCATACTTAGAAGGTTAAAGTTAGTTGAATTATTTTATTGCCAGGAATTCGCTGCTTCTCTTTTTTTTTTTTTTTCATCATTAGCCTTTTAAACCTAGAATATTTTTATAAGTAAGCAATGATCAACTGCTACTGTGTTCCAGCACAGATTAATTCTGTCAAAAAAGCTGCATGCTTGAATCAGACTCCTTAGATACTAAATAAAAACTTTTAAAATACATATTATTACCTTATTTAAGGTTATCTTCTCATATAATTTTTAAAAGCTGACTAGACCCAAACATTTAATAGATATGGATAATAATAATGAAAGACAGAATCTGAACAGCCCAAATTCCTCAAATGTTAGGTTATTTAAGAACATTTAATACAAAAACATTATTAAAAATATGGAAAGTGTTTTCCTTCTTCACTACTTAGATGGCTTACAGAATTCATAACATTGGTATAATTTTTATTTTGAGCAGCTGTAATTGTCTGGCTATTAGGTTTGCCTTTTTTTTTTTTTTTAAAAACACATGAATACCAAAGCCTGTTACTAATCTGCTATTTTGTACACTTGGTGACTGAAAAGAACCAACATTTGTCTAATATGACACATCTGTTATAAACTCTTGAGATTAACATTTAACTGTGAACTGATAATCAACTGGATTTATATTTTACTTCGATTTCTTTGGCCTAACGTAGATTCCTCCAACAACAGAAACTATTCTATTCCATTGTTTCTGTTTTCTTTAATATTAACCTTAGCAGTACGTATTGCTAACGGTTGCTACATACATACCATAAAATAGCAATATATTCAGCAGGTTCACGTGAAAGCATCTATACCCATCTCACCTTCAGTATGTAAACAA
>NW_008824413.1:233181-252020 GCF_000699105.1 Pygoscelis adeliae | reverse complement strand
GTAAATTGAAAGTGCTACACGGTCACAATTTACAACTGATCTTGCAATGAGCTGTCTATGAATGATCCTAGTACGGATTCAGCGTTAATTTTGGCTCTTTGGAGATGCAGGGTCTGCCTTTGTGGGGCTGCTATTAGATTATGGACAATTTTGGACAGTATTTTGTCTGTGGTCATCTGTAATTAATTTCATGATGCAATGCTGGGGGAGTGAATTGTGGCATCAGTCCCTCAATGAACTGTTTGCATGGAAGTATCACTGAACAGAGGCTGAAAACATGAAGGAAAATTAAATACCATAATACACAGTCACACGGGTGTTACTGTGCAATTATCAGCACCCACAGAAAGTGTCATGGGATCTCTGAAGCCCATTTCAAGACAGTTCTGGAGCACACTGACAAACCAAGTCGGGAATCCTGAGAAATGCCAGACAAGCTCTAACTAGAGAGAAGCTGAGGCTCTAACTAGTAGATTAGTCCTCCTCTCTAACAAGCACTGAATTAAGTATGCCAATTTAGTTTTCACAGACGTACATATCATTTAAGCTTTAAAGTAGTTCTCTGTGGGAAGTGGTTAAGATTCTCTTCAAAATATCACAAAAAGACAGAATCACAACAACCAACCCAACAGGGAAAAGAAAAGGAGGAGGTATTTTCATATGTACACCTAGTGCAGTAACTCTGGATAACCAAAGCAGCCCAATTACAAATACTTACAGTTATTCCTCCCCCGTTGTAGATTCAACAGCACTAAATGCACTCCAAGTAAAACATAAGCTTACAAAGACCATGTATTAATACTCCTGTTGTAAGGCTTAGGAAAACACTGTTTGATGTTCTGTTTCTATGTAATAGCAGTACTATTTTTTTGTTATAAACTGCAGAATGTATAATACTGAAATTTTAAGAACTTATACAGATGCAACTGTTAGTAAAGAAAGCACTACCTCTAACCTTGCATCAGATTAGATACATAGTAGTGCCCCTGGCAGTGGCAAACTGCCACTGAGCATGTAATTTGATGTGTAATCTTAGTGGCAACGTCTAGAAGCATTTATACAGTTATCACAATATAACCAGAAAAACTAAAAATGTATATGAAGGCCATCTATGTTCTACATCCCCATCTATACTCTACCTCTTGCTTTAAAGTGGTGCAGGCTATTCTCTTAGTGGTGCTGGTTTGTCAATGCACACTAGGTCATTTTCTCCCCTTGTAGCTATGCGACGCCCACTATCCTTTTAGGAGCCATTAGGACAACTATTGCTGTAGCAGTAGTAGTAGAGCCATTACACTGCTCATAGCAGTCAGATCACTTCTGATAGCTCAACAAAAAGAAAAATATGACCAGGGCTGAAAAAAATAACATGAAACATAGAAGATAAACAGAGTATTACTCAAGAGCAGAAGGCTTTAAGATTAGACACGTTCTCCTGCTCAGCTTTCCAGCCCAACAGTCACCACAGTTCTTAGCAGTAGGTAAAGCACAGCAGTGGGACATCTAGTCTCGAAGTTGTGTGCGGCCCTTGCAGTCCTTCCAGTATCCCGGTAACGGACGGAATTATATCTATACTGCGGGCAGGAATTAGTTTGGGGGTTTTTTTAGTATGTTCTTAAAAATTTATTTTCTGGCTTAGAAATGTTCCCTCGAGATTTTTTTTTTTTTTTGAATAAACTTTCTGTTCTGCTTTTGCATGTGTACATGCAGAAGGTGAGCAAATGAAAATATTATGAAACCTCAGGCATAACATCCAGAAGTATTGACATTTATTTTTCATCTGGCCTGTGAAATACCACCTTGTCTACACACTTTCCCATATCCATCATTTGCTTTCTCATATATTTCATACTGTTGCTAGAAGTTTATGAAATATAGTATTATAAACTAAAACACCAGCAGCATTCATTTTTAACCAGAACAGTATCTGCAATCAATAAATTGGTGAAAAAGAATGCTACATGATCCCCTCGATTATCAGACATTTTGGATTAGCTCAGTTTTAAAATAATAAGCTAGGGGGCTTATTTTCACAGCTGGATTTGCCTTATATTCTATTGTCTACCTCAGGAGTGCAGTAGAGCCCCCCAGGAGGTATCTCTATAAAGCATATAACATTACTTTGGGAGCAAGACTTTCAAAAGGAACAAAACTCTGTGCATTGGACAAACCTAGTAGAAAAAAAAAAAGTTGCTTCCTTGCTCTAATACAAAAAGTTTCAATTAATTCTACTGTGCTACTCTTGAACACCACACAATGAACAGTGAATTGTATTCAGAGGATTTACTTTACTGCCAATTTTTTCTGCCTTTAGCTGAAAAGCAAAACTGGAATACGGAATTTCAAATTTCTTAGTCAATATTTAAAGCTGTTGCCATTGTCAAGCTGATAATGCTAATTTGTTTTATTATTACTAACCTGCCAGACCCCAGCTGTTGTCTTAGTCAAAACCTGAGTTTTCCAATAACTAGGAACTGCAGCTGCTCAGAATGGGTCGCCAGGGATTTGAACCACCACAAACATTACTCATCTGGTCCTGCCCTGATCAGACTTCTTTGGCCAAAAGGCAGGGTCAGGCCTGCCTGAGATTTGAGACATACAAATTAAAGGCTTTTTTTTTTTCCTGATCTTCAGAAAAATAACATTTCTCATTCAGCCTTGGAAAAGTTATCCATGATTCTTACCTAACGTGCATCCAATCTGACAAGGCCTACTTTTTGTGGATACTCTACACTAATTAGCTTTTGAAAAAAAGATCACAAATTATAACTGAAGATATCCACTAAGTTACTGCTCCCATCTATCACTGTTACTGACAAAAACTCAAAACCAGGAAAGTATTATTTATTTCAAATACCTTTACTTAAAACAATTGAGACCCACAAGTTTCTACACTACGCGTTTGCCAGCTGCATGTAACAGGTGTAACCATAAACGTTAGAAAATGCTGCATTTTGATAGGCAAACAGCCAAAGTGCTGCCTGGTTTAAACATCCCAAACTGGAATTATTTTTGTTTAACAAATACTATCACATGAAGTACCTTCAACAGAGCCCCAGAACTTATAGGAAATGACTATTTAATGCTTAACATTTCACTGATATTTATTGTTGTTTTTACTCTCATATATTAGTTTCAGATGGGAATCCTCGCCAAAAAAACCCTAACTTTCCATTCCTCCAACTCTTATTAACTGTTTCTGTTTGGATTACCAGCATCACACATCCTACCTAGTAGCTTTCCTTTCAACAAGTTTCAACAAGTTTCTCTCCAAAAACATAATCAAGCTCTCCTGCTCCCTGAGCTCTGCAGCCCTCTACTGCTTGTCCTTCCTCCTCCATATTTTCTTTAGTGTTATTCCGGCTTTAACTCCAGAATACCATTCTCCTTGCGTTTTTCTACCACTTCTGCATCGTACAGCATAGTAAACTCTCCTGCAAAGTAGAAGCACTTGCTAACAAGCAACTATCTAACTGGAGAAGTCAAAGTAGCTTGTTCAAACTCACTGAACACAGAAGTGTTTTAACCACAGAGACAGTATAAATAGGTGTTTTCCCTGTGGCTCTTGAGATACACGTACATGCATTGTCCATAATACAGGCTAGAGACCACCCAACAACCCGAGCTCGTTTCCTGCAGAGGAGTGAGGAAGAGCTCCTCCCACAGACGAAGCATACTGAGCTGAGTTTAGCAGAGTACGAGCCAATTGTTCAGAAAACAAAACACACTTACATGCAAAGTCATACGAATGTTTCTTAACAAGTGGACTGAGATCTCGGTTTTCATCTTAGCAATTTCAATATTCAACAGCACACTAGCCTTTAATATTATACTAAGCTCCTGCTCCCTCGCAAGACACGGGAGAAAGCAAGCCACACACTGGCCAAACCAGTTCCAACCGGTTCAGCTGGAGACCTTTTCTCTTCAGAATTATCAGGCTTTCCATGTTCA
Organism: Pygoscelis adeliae; assembly: GCF_000699105.1. Lineage (NCBI taxonomy): Eukaryota > Metazoa > Chordata > Aves > Sphenisciformes > Spheniscidae > Pygoscelis > Pygoscelis adeliae. The sequence goes on along the minus strand of NW_008824413.1, from coordinate 248,069 downwards.
AAAGCTGCGTAACTGCATGCTATCTACTGCTAAAGGACAACTACTACTGTCCTTTGCATCTCCAAGATTTTCACACTTGGCAGAAGAAATAACAAATTATTCAATAATCTCCACACAAAAGTAGACAATTGTCAGTGATGGAAGTGACAGGTCAGTTGAGTGAGTAGGCAAGCCACATCTCCTCCAGAGGCAGGGGAAGAAAAGGATGCAGGGACAGAAATCTCTTTCGGAGTGAAAAAGTTTGAAGGCTTTCCCTTTTGCTAAGTTTATTTGCTTCTCACATTTTTTAAAGTTGAAGTGGAAAAACATGAACAAGCAAACCTTGAACAGAAAATTTTAAAAAACACCTTTCACTGACCTTGTAGAAACTGAAAGAGAAAAATTTATGAATTCCAAAGAAATTGAACAACAAGAACTGAACCCTCTTCAGGCAAAAAAATCTGTCAGTCACAAATGAATCAGTGAGGCATGCTTATTAGCAAAGGTTTCTCACTTTAAGTCCCACAGTCTCTACAAGCACTGCCAAAATTTTTAATCCTAGAAAAGCGGATAATTCATCCCATTCAGCTGACCAGCTCTACCTTTCTCCCCCAAAGGAGCTAACACCTTCCCTCTCCCCATAAAGCTAGCTAACCTCTCTCTAGGAGAGGACAAGGCCATGAATGGAGTTACTCAGCAACAGCTCTTTTCTCCTCACATGGAAGACTGACCTTTCCATCCACCACGATCTGGCTGGCTCTATGGTTTTATTCTTTCCCTTTCACTAGCTTTCTCCCCGTCGCACCTCACTTGGCCCTACTTTTGTCTTCGTATTTTCTGGTGGTCTGCAAATACCTGCCAAAACCTGTCATCGCTTACAGTGCTTATAGTTTGGGATGTGTCCACCAGCTTTGCCGCTGAGGGCTAACCCCCCCTGACACTAATCTTTGGCTTCCTCACAGCTACCGAACTTTGGAACTTTTTTTAAAAATATTACTTTAAAAAAAGAAAAAAAAAAAAGACTTTAAATGAGAAAAATGAAAATATTTCTTTTAAATTCACATAAATAACTTAGGACCTAGAGAAGCTTCTGGAAAGAAAATGCAGACATGCTGATGCATTTATTTCAGCTCTAGGCTTTTGTAGCCTCTTCTCATCAGTGGCAGATGTGTTAATTTTAAAGCCAACAAACCAACCAACCAAACACTGAAAGAATTTCAAATATAGTTATGCCTGCCCACTTGGGCAACAAATGCATATAAAGCAAAAAACAGCCCTGAATTTTGACACGAGAAAGCTTCCCCCCCCCAGCACTCATTTTCCCCTCAACAGGCCAGCCCTGCCCATTTGGTGCTGCTCACAAGCCCTGCCCTCCCAAGCACTTTTTCCCTTTTTCTTTCTTTTTTTTTTTTTTGGTCATCTTGCCCATAGGTCCAGGTGTCACTTTTCAGTCCCCTCTGACACACTGCTTTACACCACCCTGGTGGATCAGGAGGTCGAGGACATAAATGCTGCACACCCTATCAGGGCTAGTGCCACACTCGGCTCACTTAGCTGGCAGCAAGGACAAAGGATGGGGTGAAGCAGCAGTGTGAAGCAGCGAGTGCCCTGCCCCTTGCCTGCTGACGGGCAACGCTGGTGAGCTGCTCCACCAGCCTCCAACCCACCATCTCTCCCTGGAAGCTTTTGCTGCGGGCCTTCGCAAAGTGTCTGCAGCCTAAGGCTCGCCCACGCAGGACAGCGCAGTACCACCACCCCTGCAGCCCATCACAGATGCTGGAGGGAGGGAAACCTGAAGCAAAGCACTACTAGAATATTCCAGGGGTATCCAAAGTGCTCTTTAAGCATGTTAACAGCACTGCCAGAGGCACCCTATGGGGTGCATATCCATGCTAGCATCATGCTAGCACGCTATTCATACATCACAGCCTCAGAAGTTTGCCTCTGCAGTGAATCTCCCCATTTCCCCCACTCACCGCACCTCGGTTCCCATGGCAGAGCAGTCTCAGAGCACATGCATGGAGGCTCCCCCATAGGCTGAGCTACACAGGAAGATGCACTCCAGGAACTCCAAGGGTATTATAATGCACAGAACTGAAGCAGAGCCAGGCTGAAGTAAACCTCACTAAAATGCATCGGAATAACGTTGGATCCCTTAGCAGAAACTGTTTTCCCCTACAAATCCACTTCTCATCACAGTACTCCTCCTCTTTTCCACATCTCCTTCCCTGCAACGCATATCCCCTCCACTGCCCCATTTCTGTGGCTATCACTATGTACCATCCGGGAAAGGGCTAGACTCCCAGGCACTTCATTGCATTACTTCTGAGCACCGTGATTCCCGTTCTTCATCAATATATTGGGAAACATTGCGTATCACCAATAGCTTTTGCCTGAAAGAGCACTTTGTCTCTAACACAAAAAGCACTGAAACAATAGCGTGGATGGCAAATGAAAACAAGATTGCAGACAGACTTGCCTCTCAAGCTAACAGAATTCCAGTCCATTTGCTCAGGGGTTATACAAGTCCTCAGAGAGTCACACACTAGGCACTCCTCTTGGTACACTGGGTCACACACCAGGGGAGGATAAGTGCATTTTCAACTAGTTATACCACAACACACTCACATCCACTCCGCATCACAGGAATAGTCAGTCTGTTGACCTGCAGAGTTTGGCACACCGCCTTCTCAGGCAGGAAGGCAGTGACTACATGATACCCTGCAACTTGAGATCAGGGATACAGATGCCACAACACGGGAGTGTAAAGCAGAGGCAAAAAGAAAGAATGAACTCTGCATTTGCCCCATTAGACTTATGCAAGTCTGGAAACATCCTGTGCAAGTCAGAGCCGCTGCAGGAGGCTAGAGGAGAAAACACCCAGGCTCCACAGCGTTCACGCCTTCAGCCCAGTTCCTGTCTGACTGGCCAGATCAGCAGCCGCTCAGCTTTTGTCCCTGAACTTCTGGGCTTAGGAGCCAATTTCAACTATAACCAACACAGGACAACAGTTATCCAAGGATAATTACATTCCTGAAAAGTTTTATGGCCACTGGCAACTGTATAAACTGACATGCCCATGGTTAAAAAAGGTGCAGATTTTCTCTTGCCTCGCCAGGGTTTAGTCAATCAGCACACTGGCAGCCAGTCAGCCCACACCATCAGTCATGTCACATGCTACATCTTCTCCATGTGGCCGTTAGGGGACATGGGAGGAAGAGTATTTGGGGACACAGGCCAAAAGCATTACAGTGGGGAAGAGGTTCCTCTAGAGATACTAAGTTCAGAACGTGTAGTTCAGCTCCACATGAATCAACTTTGGTTTTGCATGATTTCCAAAAGGAATGAGCAAATTAGATAATCAATATATGTGCAAACATGCACAAGTATGTGAGAAAATATTAAGTTCTGTTCATTTGCAACTAAAAATATTCATCTCCTTCAGGGATTTAATCTGTTTGAGATCACCACAGAATACCCTGCAACTTGAGATCAGGGATACAAATGCCGTAACGCAGGAGTGTATCATTCTCTGTGAGCTGTTACAAAAGGAATAGTCACCAGAATGTCAGGTTATTATCTAAGCCTGCACTGCACTAAGAAAAAGTCTGCAGCACGGGCTAAATCCTTATAACATAGAAGGGCATCTACAGAGGGGGACCAGCCACCAGACAAAACCAGAGGAAAAAAAGCTTTATTAGTCCCACTGTTCAGGCTCATGGGGCTACTTAATCACTTGTTCTCTCACTCAAGAGCCGACCAACCCTAACTTCGCACAGCCTGAGGCTAGCTCAGCAGATAATGTGATCTGGCATACGTCAGCATCTCTAGAGCACCCCTTCCTCTTCTCTCAACTATTCATTCCTCTCCCCACAAAGTCTTCCCTGTTGTTCTTGGGCACATCAACACACTCCTTCCTTGGGGAAATGTTTTGCCTTGCCCTCCCTTGAGCTGGCAAGGAGATCTCAGAAACACCAGCATCGACTCTTTTAGCAGCAGTGTTAGCATATGCTGGTTTGAAGTATTTGTTAGACTGCCCTAAACCATCAAAGCACAAGGTCTCAGTGGTCCAACTGCTGTCTAGCCTTTTTTCTTTTCTTATTGGTATTTGTCTTCACAGAGCTTAATGAACACAAGCAGGCATCATACCTAATTATTATTACTATAATTACTGCTAAATCATTAGGCAATTTATCAAAGTAAAAATAAAATCTACAGTTAAATTTTCCAAAATGGATGACTGGGATGACAGTGTCTGCCTTTATAGTTAAGCCTGCCCAACACTATTCTTTAAAATCATCACTTCATAAATCATAGATTTTAAATAAAATTTTTCTGTGACTGGTTTTAATTCAGTGGAACTTACATTGAACACAAAAATGAAAACAGCAAAATGATTTCAGAAAACAGTGATAGAAAATGTACAGACTTGCCTGCATTCAGTAAACTCATTTGCACATTTGTCTAATTAGTTCTAGTGTCTCATGGGGTTAAAAATAGGAACAGGGATCACAACAGAAATCAGAGTGATACATAGCTATGCGTAAAGACTTCGCCAAATATGACTGAACAGTAACCAACAGATATTCTTAGTGGAATAGTTAGTTGAAGTTAGCTCAGAACTTCAACACCTGTCCCAGAAACTTCTTGATGTTCCACCTGCATTAAAAATGTTCCCAAAGTGTGGTTAGTCTTAGGAAAAACATCCAGTTCCACAGAAATCACAATAAAATTGGTAGCTCTGCATTTTATAAGCGTGTTATTTAGCCTCACAGCACGGTAGAACATGTTCTCTTTGAAATCCTCACTTTATAGTGTTCTGCTCAGCTTCCCCTCACACTCACTTGGGTTGAGGCTTCACTTCACAACTTTTGTTAACAAACAATGTCACATGCTGTTAACTTAAGAGGCCCCAATTTTACAAGTTGGATATCTGAGTATTTGTTACTGTGGGAATATAATTAAATTTGTTGATTCTTGAGGGGTTTTTTTTCTTTTCTTTTTTTTTTTTTTAAAGAGAGATTTAAGACAAAACCCACTATTTTATGTCATCATTTCTCACTCATGCGATACCAGAATTCAGAAGTTAGAATACACCAACTTCAGGCTCATCATTCAAACCCAACCCCATTTTCCTGTGCCTATGTGGTATCATTATCATCATTAATTACATGAGCGTATACTACGCTATCCTAAGGACTGTCTTAGTGGCCACACAAAGCATACATTTCTTGTGGAAAGAGATGACTGTGCACGCTTATTAATCTCTATGAAGGTGTGATCTCAACACCTACCATGCAACAGTTAAACAATGCAAGGGGTGTGGAATTATCACTTTCTCTTGATTTTTTTTAAAACTACATTTAAAGAAAGAAAAATTAAGATTTCAACATAAATGCAATTCAATCAGATAAGCGTCATAAACAGTTCCTATATATTCCACTGTCTTTTTAAATTATTTTCTTTACATGTAGTATTGATGTTATATACAGCACTGTTAAATACAGCAGTCCTCCTTCTGTCTGAAAAGTTTATAGCTGTATGCTTCCAAATTTCCACCAGAAGAAACATCATCTAAAAGCAAGTATGCTATCCCAGGTGGAGCTTTCAGATCTTGTTAAGAGGGCGTGCACCCGAGCTTTATACCCTTTCAGAATTAGAAAGTACACAAAGTGTATAAATCACCAAAATATATAAATCATCAAGACTACAAGTTAAATATCATTATACTATAATGATTTATGTATGTATTTATTACAGCATCATTCCTGCAAACTCCTTACAACAGTCAATCTGCTTCAAAATCAGCATGTACAAAACAGACAAGACCTGAAGTCAGACTGAATTGAGTATCTATCACCTTCAGGTAACCTAACCTCCCTCCTGCCCCCTTCCCAACCCCCCAGCCCCCAATTAAAAACAGTCTCATGGTGGGAAGAGGCTTAGATAACAACATTTCGGTGACTATTCCTTTTGTAACAGCTCACAGAGAAAGAACAACATTTATTTTGTGCTTACATTTATTTTCATGATAATGGTCAAGTGCAGCGTAGCAGCTCTACCTTCTGCAGTTGACAGCGAGAACTGCTTTGCCTCGGGAATGGCTTAAGAATACCGAATAAAACATGCACTCTAGAGAAATGGACATTAAACAAGATCAAACACATGTATTTTATATGTTGGTGCGTACAAAATATAACGCTGTCAAACCTGGATGAGAAAATTAAAGAACACATGCCCAGCCAGACTCCTTCATCACCATTTCATCGTAGTTTAAATCCTATTCAGGCTCTATCATAACTTTCCAGGAAAAAAAAAAAAAGGCAATTCACAATAACTGTAGCAATTATTACAACTGGGAATACTATTCTTGGAAACAGATACTTACAGTGCTGTTTTTTCCAAAACTCAAAATCCACACCTTGGAGGCAGGATTCAACATGTCTATAGTGCACAAATCTTACGTGTGACTATAAAGATAACAAAAACAGGTAGGTAGATGGTTCAATTCATCTCAAGAGGGCATATAAAGTCAGTCACAAACTCTGCATAGTTTATATCTGTTATGTGCACAAGTATGTTCACTTACAGTGTTGCATCACGTTCGTTGTTTCAGACGAGTACGCTCATGAACTCCACTCTGCTATTTTTCCAGCTAACAGCCTAGAACCTTATGCAACAAACCACATCTGTGACAAATGCCATATCTATATTTTTAACATGCTCTCAATGTAAGCAAACAGTAGAGACAGAACTATAATAAAAAGTACCAACACAGTACCAATGGAAGTAACATTACACAAAAGAGCAATTAATAAAATCACCTTACCTGTAGTTTAAACATTGCTGCCAGTGTCCTCTATACAAGCTACACGGCACTACTAAAATTCAAAAATGCCTAGCTAGTTAGCTTATATTGTTGGAGTCAAAGGCAGCCTTGGATAACTTAGCTGAGACTGGTATAGGTACAGCATTTATCACACAAGAGCTTGTACAGTTTAATTCCTAAAGCAACTGCACATCAATAACTCTGGATATCAAAAACAACTAATAAACTGCTAATGTTGCCACAGCAGCATTGACAATGCTTGGCTTAAAAGAACAAAAGGAAACAAAACACAACAAAACCCCCAACACACACACATACACACTCACTCCCTAATGTTACAAGCGCCAAACAATTAATATAGATAAGTCAGTGTACGCAATACTTCCTGAATGCTCTACTGAATTACTCCAAGAAAAAGAGAGAGAACACCAAACTTTAATATGTTTCTGTCAGTGCGGTGCTTGTACTAGAGATGATTATAGTGTTAGTAATGAAACATAAAATTGCAAGATAGAATAGTGATTTGTTATCAGTCAATAAAACCCTTGCAAATAACTCTGACCATGGTTACATAAAACATCAGCATTAGGAGAACATGCTGCACCTGCTGAAGGTAAAACCAGTGATTTACTGAGAACAGAAAAAGAGAAAAACAGTATTTAGGAGTAGAATCAATTACAACACATGCATGATTTTTTTTTTTTTTTGTCTTATTTGGCATTTCCAGCAAGTGTAACAAAAAGGCTTCTCATCAGAACACAAATTATTAAATCCCAGCAAGATAGCTAGCACCATCCCATGAACATCTCCCCATGCCATGCGGAGAGAGGCAAGAATAGTCCCAGTGCATCAGACCTGGAAGTAGCCATCACGGGATTCATTCCAGCTCCTGGAGTCAGGGAAAGCTTCACTATAAACTTCAGCGAGAGTAAGGTACAGCTCATGCTTATTGTAATATTGGTTCTGTGCTTCATTGCTGAAACATGCACTTTCTTGACAGCAAATATAAATTCCTGTTAGACTTATAATGTTATACTGATCAATGGCATAAGATATCAAATCAGACTGGTCTTCACACAAATGGGAATCTAATTAAAACGATATCAGCATAGCCCCCAGCAGAGGATGCAATGTTCAGTTTTATTTATTTTTGCAAATATGGGTGTTCCTATGGCCTGCCAGTGACACTGTGCACTGCCAAATGGGAAGTCAAGTTTGAAGCTCGAAATTGGCCTTTTGCTTTTCTGCTTAGGAACACGAAAGCAGTAGCTCCTGGTATGTGATCCAGCTACGCAACACCTCAAACACTCTCTTCCAACAGCTGCTTTAAGAACCAGGCAAGCTTTGGATGATTCTCATTTAGCTTACCTAGCCAGAAATTACACTAAAACAAAGATGAGAGAATGCAAAGTGAACCTTGTTTATACAGACAAAGGACAGTCTGAAGATCAACAGGAAAGATCTATTCAAAAATAAATCACACCACTGGAAACTGAGAACAAGCTCACTGGATTTATTCTGTACGCGAGAAGTAGCAGCTCAGAATCGGGATCACACAGTTCATGAACATGTGTTTTCTTCAGACCTTTCTGATTAAGGTTATTTTTAACTAAGTTAGGTAGTCAGAAAAGGGGACATAAGTTTGTCTGTTAGCCATTATGAGGCTAGGAAAAAATGCACTTGGCTAGATACAGGAGAACAAGGAAAAAAAAAAAAACAAAAACAAAAACCAACATTAACAAATTTTGTCAAGAAAACTCTCGTTATATCATATAAATTAGGACTCTTCTATCAGATTCAATATTGGTATAAATACAAAAAGAATGCACAACAAAGGATTAGTAGTTCAGTCTACTAAATCAGTTATGAACCAGAAAGAACACTGAGTGCACACTGTTATTTAAGTGTGAGGAAGAATGTAATATTCCTCTCTTGTCATTTGTGTTTTGAAAGTATATTGGATTTTTTTTTTTTTTTACTTCCTATTTCAGAGTCATGGCATTTCATAACCACACTTACTCGAACTTTCCATAACTACATCCGGCACAGTGCATAATGCTGTTCTTGGTGAAATAAATCAAATTTAAAACATTAATAAATCACCAAAACCCAAGATAGCATCTCAAAACAGTGTAATATATAAGCCTTAGCTATGTTTTACAAACACATTAATCATGAACAGATTGAACAGGCCCATGGTTAAGCGATCCTTCATCCGCATCCATCTGATTTCTTTTCAATGGTTGATGAAATATTCTTAAAGCAGTATTCTACACTATTTCCATCATGCTTTGCCAAAGCTCTTCAGGAGACCCTGGCCTTCAGAAGACATTTTTCAGATGCTTGCATGCAAGCAAAATGTCAGTCAGTGCATGACATACACCTTGGGTCCCCCCTTCTGCCACCACCATAAAGGATTCCTGTGGCACTGCTGAATTTTCATAGCAGAGCAAGCTGCAAATCAGATCTGTGCCTACATGAGCACATAGCACAGCCTGCCAGCAGTGGATTTCCAGACCAAAGCAGGTGATTACTGGGACCCAGCATTCATACTTTTAATGGTTTGGTGGGTTTTATTTCAGACTAGATCTCATCTGGTCCTGTGCACCAAACCTGCTTCGTTGGGTAGAATGCTGTAGCTCACATCCCAGTTTTGTTTTGTCTGGAAAGAATCCAGTTAATGGATAGATGCTCTGTGGGACCATTTTCTGATGTGAACCAGGAACTAATGAGAACAGTTAGAACAGTCACCCCGAAAGCACACGTCTGACTTGAACACACTAGTGTAGACATGCTCTCAGTCACACTTGTCTCCACTTAATGTTAAATCTCAATGTCAGCCAAGAGCAATCCAGCAGATGGAGGCTTCAGCAATGGGCAATCTAGTACTCTGTCACCATAAAACAGGCAGAACTGAGCCTTTAATAGGAGAAAATTGTCAGTGGTTCTTCATAACCTGACCATATAAACCTGCCCCAAATCCCTGCCCTTCTCTCTGCTTGATCATACCCTTCTTTAGACCTAGGCTGAAACCGCTTCCTCCACGGCCCAATCCTTTCTCACTCAGCCCACGGCCTGAAGTGTTCTTCCTCAGCAACCTCCCCGCTGACTTTGTTCCTTTTCTCCTTAAACTAGCTGTAAGTAGAGCAGACATTCAGGGTGATCTCTCCTCTAGGCTTCCTACCAATCTGCACAACCATCTAACTCTCATTCTTTCAAACCAAAACTGAGGCTCCAGCAGACCTGCACACACAGCCCTGAATACAGCAGTGATGCTGAAAGAACAGATGAGGAAGAGTCAGCCTGTGGCAGCCTGGAAAGGAAACAGGTCCCAAGCTATCTGAAATGTAACGAAAATGAAAACCTTGCATGAGTTCAACAGTCAGGGAATGGTATTACACTTGAGTCAGGAGACTGTCAGAAAGAAGACATTCAAAAAGCTAGCTAACAAGATACAAGGGAAGAAGGAAACTGACTCCAGAGAGTAAAGTTGCCCAGGACAGAATGAAAACAGATCTTGGAAAGTACTACATCCAATGCAGAAACATAAGTGAGAAAATATATACAGGAGAGATGCAGATAATTCATATGGCTAATTTTTTCATTAGAAAAATCTAAAATACTATTTTGCTATTCTTTAACAAAGTGCTACTCACTAACATGTCACAAAATCTCCAATTTAATGCTAAATAAACTTATTGCAGAGCTTGGGCTGGAGGCGAAATGCAGCCAAGCTATTGCTCAGTAATGGTTAATACACCGTTTAATTGATCTACTTAATATAAACTAAGTATTAGTGCAATGTATGAAGAAAAGCATAACATATACATTAAAAAAATCAGTGACATGTAAAAATAAAATGAACATACACCTCATTTTTATTCCTCTGTTTTCATATTCATTCTCCTTGAAAAATGAAGCTATTACTGTAAACTTCATCTCCAACAAACAAATTTGTGTAAAGAAGGACAAAAGAAAAATATTTAATTTTATCTGGCTCAGTTGGTTTTTGTTTGCGGAACCTAACCTAACCCCAACTTTTCACCTACTGAAAAAGTGGTCCAATGCTTGCTATGGAACTACAAGCAGATATGGATTTTCTTTTCAACAGGTGATTAGGTATTTCTGAAAGCAAGTGGTAGTAACGAGAAACTATTTTGTAGCACTGTCTTTAGCTTTCAGCAAAAACTGTAATAGTAAAAACATGAAAAGGCTTAAACTAGCTAAATTTAATAAGAAATACAAGAAAATGCAATAATAGTTTTCACAGCTGAAGATCTGTGCAAGGGTTCTAAGTCAGCTCTGTAAGAGGACCAGAAAACTGAAACACTCACTGCTAAGTTTAAAAGGCAAAACAGAAATGAACCATTTCTTTTTGCAATTAAAAAAAAAAATCACAAAACACAAATTAAAAGTCATTGTTGCTCAGAATACAAATATAAAATCCTTAAAGAAGCGAAGCACTTTCCCCACAGCATGGAAAAAACTCAAGATGAAAAATTTAGGCCAGAAATGGTGAGTTTGAAGCACATCAACCTCCTGTTGACTGAAGAGAGTTAAGCTTACAGAATCCCACACATTTACAGACTATGTAAACTGCATTATTTGATGTCCTGCTTGGTAATGCAGTCAATCTGGGCACCGTTCCTTTATAACACTTAAACACCCTGGTGTCAAAGATAGGATGCATGCTGCTCTCTTCCCTGATATCCATTCCTCCCTCCCCCTCTTGAAATTTCAATACTTTCAGTAGCCAAAGATTATTTATAATCTTTGTTAACCCAACCTCTAAGACAACAAAAAATATTTAAAGGGGATTTTCCTACTTTTGGGAAGACTCCTAACAACTGTCAAAAAGAGAGATCATTCAGTTTCAAGCATCTGTCAAATCTAAGCAATCTGCTGTACAATATTTTATTTCTGTGTAAGAAATTCAGCTGAAATTTTCAGTGATGCCTAAAGCAAATCAGCTGCTCTGTTCCCGCTACCCTTTAAAAAAAAAAAACTTGCCTATTTTTTCTTATATAGCTTCTCCTTCCAAGTACAACAGGTAGGAGGAAAAAAAAAATAAAGCTGCTCTGGGCTTTAACGTGCCAAAAAATGTCATAATCTTCAAGACTGTCAACACAACTCTAAGTGAACCTCCAGAGCAACATAACAGTTTTAGGGAGGATATTTGCTACTCAGTATACTGCATGACCTCCCCTAAGTCAGAAGTAAACCAATGTCCAAACCAGGGTGCCTGTGGGCTTGACAAGGATTGGGACGAGTCCTACACACAGTCCCTTATCAGAAATCAAGGACCCTTTCTACGGTCCCTATTCATCAGAATTCAAGGTCTCTTCTACTACACCTGGATCAAAGACATTAAACATAAAATATCGTAACCAGTTGAAACGATATTAGTAGATACAAAATAATCGTACAACCAGGAGTTTGACTTATTCCCCCCACGACTTCCTGTCCTCAAGTCTGTCATCTGATGAAATGCAGAGATAACAGCATTCCAACACTGGCTAAAAGAAACTTACTTTGTGGTGCTTTAGGATCCATCCGAGAGAAAACTGTTTCACTGCTTCCCCACACATATACTCTCTATTTCATAGTCTCCTTGAGTAAAAACAGGGGGACCCCACATAAACCTCAAACTTTTTGAATGACTAGAAAATAACACCACAATTCTGCAGTCAACTCAAGATTTGTCCAGCTGTTCTTGGATCTCTTACGTGATAACAATCAGCTTGATCCTCCAAATCATCAAGGAATACTATTAAAGGTCTTCATACAATGATAAACAAGCATACTACTGAGCCACAGATGGTCAATGACTGAAATAATCTTTCTTGTATTTAACTTCACCTTAAATGTCTTCCTAGTCTTTAACCCAAAACTAAATAAAAAGGCAATGAAAGCCTACAGAGCTGGTCTGCACCAGCATCAGCATTGTTCCTTCCCAAAGCAAAGGCTGCCAAACAACTAGGGTAAACGTAAACACACTTACACACTTCACATCTATAGCTGCAATTCTCTAACACTTCCAGGATACAAACCTGAGCCCGTGCTGTTTTGAAGTACATTGAAGCGAACAACCATCCATTATTTTAAGCTAGACCTCTGCTTATAAAACCTTCATTTTCCAAAATCTTGTAACATTCTATTCTTTCCTGAAAGATGACTGCTTTTACTCAGCCCAGCAAAAGATTTGTCCATATATGGACAACCCCAAAGACAACAAATGGCTCTTTTCCCAGTCTATTATCAAGCCAGGAAATTAGACTGCCTGAGGTACTCTGCCTTACTTACTCAGTTCAGAACGGAGAGAGGAAACATTCATGAGTTCGTCAACCATCCAGTTTCACACGAAGGTGAACGGATGCTTGTCCTTTACAGCTTTAGCAGCAATCACCACCACCAATTATATAGAAGATTAAAGTCCTCACACAGCCGTGTGAGATAACGGAGCGCTAATGATGACAGTCGAAGTTACCGGGCAGACAGCTGTGTCCCCTAGGGCTTGGCAGAGGGGAGGGGAAAAAAAAAAAACTAAAAAAAAAAAAAAAAACCAACAAACCACACATCAATAAATTCAGCAACACTGAAAGAGTGGAAACAGGAAGAAAGCAAAATCCCTTGCCTGTTTTTTAGTAAAGCCTCAGACATTTCCTTACCATTGCTAATACTTAAATCCAGTTCTATATAAACCTAAAGCCTGAAGAACGCTATTGGTATGAAACACTTTGCCCTCCAATATTCAGGTGTCTGTAAAGCTCTTTGGCCTTTCCACGCTCAACTTGCAGTTGAACTCACTTTCTTTAGTAAGACAACATAAATGCAAGGAATCTATACTCTGAATAGCTCTGAAAAATAGATTCAAGGTCCAAAGAGGTTAAGACTTCCTAAATGGCCAAGAAATACTATCCTCCTTTCACACTGGAAATCCTGCAAAGAAACCCCTCTCAGAGAGTCAGCTCAGCTGCCTAGAAACTTAGTGGTAGGCCAGTCTTTGCCTTTTTAAGCTGCAACAAAGGAAATGATTAAGGAAACATTAAAACCTAAGTGCACCATAAAAGGCACCTACCAGAAAACTAGCTGCTATTTGCAATAAAGGACGTGCCTTATTTATACAATAAAAAAAACACTGCAGTCCCTATATCCTCCTAACATACAGAGAAAAAGAACGTATCACAAGAAATATGACCAAAGATTGATATTTCAGCTCCTCAGATGGGCAGAATTTCTTTCAGAAACTTGAGTAGGTGGGACTGTATCTCCTCAATGGAAAAATATGAACTGATGTGTCATAATCTATTTTTGTTTTGTTGGGATTTTTAAAGTCTTCCTCTTCTGCCAGAAAATTTCTTATTGCCCCTTCCATTTCTTGATGTCCCAATTGTCTTTCCAGCCATGTTTATTTTCTGATTGGCAAGGAAACTATGAAATTCTATCTTGTTTCTTTTATATGCCTTCTTGCTCTCTTCCGTTCTCCTCCTATTAACACATCCTGCGCACGTTAATCTTGCAAAGTACACTTCGCAGTAGAATCAAGCAGCCCTTTATGCTGCCAGCGTTAGTCAAGACAACGAATAGCTGTAAGATGGCTACTTGAAGTAGTCACAGAATTGTAACTATTAGATATCCATTCCTGATATTTCTCAAAAAGATTATGTGTATCTATAAAACTACCAATCTCATTCATTTGACAGCTGCTAATACTTAAATCTAGTTGATTTACCAAATCCCTTGGTAAAGCTGTCAACATGGGGGCAGGTGTTTGGTCTTTCAGAGAAAAGTCTCTTCTGAAATGGAGTTGCGATGGGATAAAAAACAAACCAAAAAAACCCTCTTCCTGAAGATACTGCAACTACTAAGAGGCTGTGCTAGGAATAAATAAACAAAACATATGAGAAGTTTTGGAAGGAGGAATGGCCACTGAAAGCGCTCTCACCCTTTCAGCAGATAGCCCTAATAGGGGAGGCAAAGCCGTCATCTCATCCCACCAGGAATCCCACCTCTGTATTTTAGGAGGATATGAACAGATCAGTCTATGTCGTTAAAAATACTGTTACCAGCACTTGGTAGT
>NW_008824413.1:216175-233127 GCF_000699105.1 Pygoscelis adeliae | reverse complement strand
TACATGGGAATTTGACAGAGGTACAATACATTAGTAAAGAAAAATATATTTACCATAAATCTAAATCTAAACCATGCATAACTGAAAATCAGCAAGGGAAGGGAGCAGGTGACTAAGTGAAACTACAACAGCTCTAGCAGTTTACAGTTTAACAACAGCATTTAAAAACAGTATTTCCCTTCCTCCTTTTGACCATTAAATCAGTCAGATGAAGGATTACTTCATCTGCCCAGCACAGTAGTCCACTTCAAAATGCCACAGCACTGAAAAACAGCTGCTGTCTACATACAATTGTGTGAATACCAAAAGAAAAGCTGTAGAATGGTAAACTAGTTTACAATCATATTTTGGACTCCAGTTTCCCAACCATAACCAACAGCACTGTTTCCTCACTACAGCCTCAGAAACAGCAACTACCATCTCTTTTCACAAAGCCTGCTGATTTTCAAAGATGTCACAAGCCCATCTGTCGAGTCAAAGAAAGTCAAGTCTCTGTAACTTTTAAAAAAGAGTCAGGAAAATTAAGCTGAATTCAAGTCAAGTGTAGCAAGTGCCTGAGTATGAACTACTGCTGTGAGCTGAGCTGGAAGGGTAAAGGGTCTTAAATATTCTGTAAACCAGATATTCATTTCCTGAAATACAGCAGCTTCTTGCTTTCCACTTTCAAGAGATAAAAACTCAGTTAAATATAATGAACTAAAACATACACAGATGTCAGATATTCTGGTTTGGGCAGTTCCACTGTGCTTCCTTCAAAACCTCAGATGAAGTTAATTAAATGAATTATCCTTATCCAAATCATTATCCTAGCAGCTTTTCAGTGTGTTAGGGAGCTTTGATGGTCTACTTCCACAAGTGTCCCAAAAAAAAAAAAATTACATTGACAGACTTTCAGCCCTGAACACTGCACAACTGGCTGAAGGGCAAGGAGGGAGTTGCCCATCTGCAGCATCCGATCAGGAGAACCATCTCTGTGCTCTAATATTCCAACCGCTACAGGATCAGTATTGCCCTTAACTCGTTTTTAATACTTGCCACAAACACTGGGGGAATAAAAAGTCTGTTTCAAGTCCAAAATGCAACTTATGAATCAGAAATACACCTCTAGTGTATTTTATGACTGGTGCCTCTTCGTACAACAGCTATTTAATGTTTTGTTTTCTTAAAAACTTCCATAAAAACATCACAATCCTTTCATAAGCAAAACATGAGTCACCATACTCACCCCCCGCCCCAAGCTGCAGGCCAGCAGGGAAAAAGGCCCTATTTTTTTTTATCATGGGGGAGGTGGTGAAGGAAAGGTGTTTTCCATTTTCTGTTGGACATGCACATAAGGGGAAATCAGCAGCAGAGCTCTGTAGAAGTTTCATTAGAAAAACCCATCACCGCTTGCAATTCCCTCCTTTCCCTTGATTTCCATTTTCTTTATAAACACAAAATGCAGTTCATGCCCTTGAGCTTGTGCTAATGTATGATTTTACAGAAAGGCCATGTGAAAAACTTAGTGGTTCAATATGATTTAAGTGACCAAAAAAACCAAATAAGAGGATGACGTTTTTTCAGAGGAGATTGCTATGAAGTAGGAACTGAGCACACCAACATCTGAAAAAAGAAAACTTTCACCAGTTTAATATCCCTCATTCATTAGTTCAAACCACCCGATAGCATCCTTTCAAGTTCATTTTCCTGAAATCTGAAGATAAACCAGTCTTCATTTAATTCACAAATTTATTTAGAGACACATCACCGCACTTAAAAGAAAAAAAAGTCTATCTGAAAAAAAAATAAAATAAAAAAAATCTATGTACCATTCTCATCTGTGACTCTAGCTCTTGCTTAGAGAGTTATATTGGGATTTGAGTTGCAAATACATCTTTGGCCTGGAAAAAATGAAGAGCCACAAAATGACCATAAACAGAATAAATATCTTCAAGCTGTTACAAAGCCATACTTTGTTTTATTTTACAAAATCATTTTATCCTACTGTCTTTAAACCACTTGTAGAAGTTTTCTTCAGCAAGATTTATGCACAGTTAAGCATATATAAACCCAACCATTGAGTCGTCTGCCCTACGGCATACAGAAAGAACAGCTGTCTGTCTAGTAACCATTCCCTTCCTATCAAGGCTGCCACAAGGTTCAGCCAGTGGCTTGCAAACTTCCTTGAGATCACGGGCTATAAAATAGCACAAGGAATTACCCATAACACAACTAGTTACTATTATTTTCAATAATACAGAGCCATCAGAGCACCATTATGACCAAGAAACAGGGAAACCTTTTGCAAGTAGTCATTTTTGCTCCTTTATCTGTGTACATAAGTAACTGATAAAGTGCCTAAAAAGTTCTACAGAACAACATCACAACATCATCATGCAGGTCTGGCTGAATTCTGAAAACATCTCTGTGATCAAAGTGTCTTTAGAGACAGGAGAGACTTTTTTGCTTTACAATTGTGGTTTTTGTTTTTTTTTTTTTATTAGCTGTATGCTTTCCTACCCCCTATACTACCATTGCCTTAAATACAGCAAAAATCAGCTACAATTACTAGGCACCAAACCTGTCCTCTACTCCACTGCTATGATCCCCACTGAAATTAAGGATAAACAAGAATAACTAAGGGAAGACTCTTTCCTTTGGAGTGTTCGTGAAGATTTTCTGGTCACAAATTCGTTACACGTTATTCACTCTACAAATTATCACTAAGGTAATTTCTGTGTGTTGTATTCTAACAACTGTGATCAGATAAAAACATTTGGACACCCCAAGCATTCAGACCAACCACTTGTATAACATGGAGCCCATGTTCTTCCATATATTGCCATAACTTACTTTTTCTGAAGTCAACACAGAGGAAGCCATGTCAAAAAATAAGCAAGACAGTCATCATTTTCCAGAGGCCAAAAAATAATATTCAGAAGTAGTTACTGAACATTTCTGCTTTGAATCTTTGGACAAACGTTGTGCATTTGTGCAAGTGATGAAACGCAATGTGTTTCTACTTCAGATTAAATGAGTTTTTAGCCAAAATAGTTAAAATAGTGTGTAATACAGCAAAGTGATTTGGTTAAACATATACTGTTGCAGCAGACAGGATCAAGGTGATACTGTTTCAACTGAATGCATTTTAGTTTCCAAGACAGACTGAGAGGAAACAATGCATCTTCATCAGAAAACACATTTCTGACAGGAGTAATACGCATTAGATATTTAATCTATTTGTAGACTTTATCTATCAAGTGCATCCAGCTTTATGCATCTAGCCCCTCTTGCTGTATCAATTATGTTGATTGCAGCATAGTCTGCACAGGAAAAGACTAGAAGTTTTGTTGAAATCGGATTTGGCTGCGCCATATTTCAAAATATTTTTTAAAAATACTCTTCATGAATAAAAACTTCCAACACTGCTTTGAGGGACTGATGTCAGGAAATCAGATCCATAAAGCATGAACAACCTGTTACAACAACAAAGATCAAATGATACGAGTAAATATCATGGCAACTGAAATAAATGACAAATCTTGCATTAAACGGAGCGGAGCTGCGATTTTGTTCTGTTTCCAGGAAACACAAATGCATTACATCAGTTAAGATGCACTTCCCATCACGATGACTCGATTGCAGAGTCCCTTGGTAAATTACACTTGAGAAGGAAGAACCCACTGAAAACATCATTGACCTCTCCCCCAGAAGCTATGTATCTCTACCTTGTGCATAAAGCGTTAAAAATTTTAGGCATCCAAAGAAATTAGAGCCATCACTAATAGAACTTCAATGCTACTGAGAGAACTAATAAAGACGCAACAACAAAAACCCAACAAATCTTTAGAAGGTCAAAAGAAAAAAGACATGCAATTGTCTTACTGGCTTTTCAGCTACAAAATTTGCCCCTACAAATACATTTTGACCTTATGACTAGTTGCAATCAAATTTGATGAAACAACACAGGTATCAGATGAGTTCATGAAAATCAGCAGCTAGGAAGACCACAGAGACATGAACGAGTGGCCGCTAAAAGAGAACAGAAGTTCTGCCCACCTTATGAGACAGCAGAGGTTCCAGGCAGCACGAAGGCTAGGCAGAAAGAAATGGGTGGAGGAAGCAAAGAGAGAAGAAAAAGCAGCGAGAACATCCAGACTTTAGATCTAATGCTCACTGAATTGCTTGGGGTTTAGAGGTTATTGGTCTTTGTCTTACTTAATTTGAATTGCTCTGTCACAGGCGCAGGGTTGAGCAGATTCCCAGTGTTTCAGCAGAAAAACCATGCAAGCAAAGTAGCTGAAAATATGAAGACATATAAAATAGGAGAGCAGCACTTTGGGTGGTACCCAAATTATGCATTGCTCCAAAAAAAAGAAAGCATTATGGCAGTAAGATGACAGTGATTGTATTACAGTGTTTTACCAAAATAATTCATAAATACATAGCTAATTTTTTTTTCAGAACAGCATTATTATCAAACAAGTGTGGGATAGAAATAAACTGCTAAAAACTAACTAAATAAATCCCAAGCCTGAATCCAAAAGGTTCGCTGATCTGTGCATCAGCTGATCAGTTGATAAAACTGAAGGACTAAACCTTCACATGCAGATTTTGACAGCCAAACAATATAAAAGACAGCAGTAAGTAAGGGACCACATATAACCTCCAGCAGTACAAGACAGGAAGTCACCGTTATCCATGCTTCTGCATGTAAATGACAGTGTGCATGCTGAATAGCAACATAGGAAGGTATCACTAACCATCATCTAGACTGAAGATGCATTACTTTACAGTCACTGTACAATTTTAAACATGCTTATCTATTTCTCCTTATTTTCACCCTTTACTGATACTCCTCCCAAAAAGGTATAATTATTTTGAAGTTCAAGAGCTCTGACATAGTTTCACAAAGATTTCCCAACTGATGCAAAGATGCAGGTTTGAGTTATGAAAACATCTACAAAAAACATCACATTACCAAACTGCAGTTCTCACTCACTAAGGCTTACTTCACTCTTTAAACAGCAGCACTGACTGCAGCACAATTAGCCGTGGCCAGACCGCACCAGTAAATACACAGGAGGAAGAAACTATGTTCTGAAACTCAGAGCAAATTCATATTAAAAGATGAAGTAAAACAGTTGCAAGTTCTAATGCTCAAGATCAATAAATGAGGCAGAAAATGTAAGTGCCCAGAAGACTATGAATTGCAAATACAGTCTAGAAGCATCTGAAGGATATCTTCTCTTCTGTCTTCTCTTTTATCTTTTTTCTCCCCCCAGTCTTATTGACACTGAAGAGGTAAACTTGTTGTCTTTATTGCTCTTACTGTTTCTCAACGAATATAATGCTATTTGCTGAAACAGTAATTCTTCCCCTCAATGAAAATGTATCTTAGAAAAGTGGCAGCAGCAGAAGTAGGTCTAATCAAAACTAACCATTACCTCACTTCATTATTTTAATACAAGCACATTTAAACCGGTTTCAGTGTTGGCCTTGAAGAGAACGATGCACCGTTATGTTTTTCATTCGAAGCTCCTAGAGCCTCAGTGTCTGGGAGCTGTTTACAGAAAATACAAACACTAAACACAACAACAAATTAAGTCATGGGAAGCTATAGCAACATTCTCCTTGAATCATTAAAGCAACGCTGTCCGCCAGAGGGATCCCCAGATTAGAAGCCAGGTCGTGAAGTCTCATTGTGGCTCTGCCATTTTTCTACTTTGTAGCCACATCTAATTTGAAATGGTTTCCCCAACCGCTTGGAAAGATGACAGAAGTGTCCATGTTGTCTAAGTTTTAGACAACCTCCTGGTTTAGAAAACTTCCAGTTTTGTTGTGAGAACTAGTCTGTGCTCACCCAGCACTTGGGGCGGGTGGGGAGGGTAGGGGTGGTGGATATCATTATTTCAGGTTATCTCCAATCATTGACGTACACAAAACTAGCGAATATTCTTGTACTTCTGTCTAATCCCTTTCGCATTCTTCAGTCACATGCATGTGACAAAAGTCTATTACTGTCCCACAGTACAAAAAAAAAATATTTCACGCCCACAAAACTTTCATGCAGCCACCACCAATAGAAAGGCCCATAAGACAACTAGCAATTCCAGGCTCTGTGGAAGGTCTTCACTATAGAATTAGAAGGATTCAGGGTTTGCTAAGAAAAAAAGAAGATACTGAGTAACTCCTCCTATCATCAACATCATGCACATTCTGGGCTGGGAAAAGTACTGGGCAAGCAAAGCAAAAGTCCTGTGGGGAAAAAAAACCAACACCAAAACATAAAACACTGAGCATGCAAGTAGAGACCTTCATAAAGCTGACTCCCAAGATGGCAAAATCTACGTTACATAAATCACGCTATTTCCCCATCTCTGAAGGACACTTCTGCCTTAAATAACATGTTTTAAAAATGCACTTCCAACTTATTTTAGGAAGTTTATGAACCCTTTAAGGCATGCATCTTCTCCCTTTTGACAGCAGCTCCTCAAGCTAGATCACCATGGGGCCAACACAAATATGCCTGCACAAGGGAGGAGTACATGTGTATAGGAAAGATCAGCCTTAGGGAGGAAGAATTAGGCCATTTCTTTAAACAGGAGGGTTAGTTTATGTGAACTTCAAGTGACCATGAAACTGTGGCATAACTGTATCAAGCACAGCCAATCTGATCTAAGATGAGCTGCTGATGAAAGGGGTTATCCTCTCACCAGCTCCCAGCAACATGCTGACATGGTTTGTTTTTCCATCAGCACTGGTGATCCTCTGACTCCACAGTGAAGTTATTCAGGAAGTTAACCAGCAGAAAACTTACCCTCAACAGGCACCTACCATCTCAGCTCCCTGAAACAGCTTGCTTTGGGGTCAGACATGTTCCAGCATTAAGAGACAGAAAGGGGACCGAAGCAAGTAGTGTAATGGTTTATGTCCTCACTGCTCCTAACAGCCTCTTGCAACCTGCTCCTAGAGGTTACCAGCACACGAGTAGGACCCAAGGTCACTTTTGCAGTTCTTCATCAAGCACAGCAGCCTACAGCTCAATATATTAGCAGACATTCACCTCTGCATGTATGACAGGTTAGGAAGCCAGACAATGTGCTTGAGCCTTCCTTCTGCTACCTCTGCTGAGCTGGTAGTGACTTCGAGTAGAGAAGCATAGGTTAGGTATCTCAGCTGCCACTAGTAGACCTGCCAGAGCTCATCTCTGAGAGGTCTAAAACCTATCAAAATTATATTAATTCAAGCCAATATAAAAGTCTTTATACAGACTTTCAAATCAGTTTGACAACTCAGTTTCCAAAGTAAAGTTCAGCATCAGACATTTCTATATTTAAACAAAGCTTAAGTCTTACCAATTTATGTTTTAGCAAAAGAATTTCAATATTCCAATATTGCTTAATGTAACTGTGTAGCTGTTCTCATGTTCCCTTTTCAATTTTTATATACATAGCGGATTTCAACTTTCTTACCATTCCTCCCTTCAGCTCCATAAACACCAAAAGAATTGTTGTCAAACAAGAAAAACAAAACCCTCCTTTTACAAGTGCTTGGGAAGAAGCATTTCTTGGCACAGCAGAATGGCTAGTTGCTTTGATTCAAACACAAGTTGTTAAAACAAGATGTTGCAAAGGGCTAAGAGAGTAGTTCAACATACTTTAAAAAAAAAAAAAGGTACACACAACTGAACGGACAGAAACAAACAAAAAATTAGCCTTGCAGTCAAATCAGAAGGTAACAACTGCAACATCATCTTGTAAACAAGAATCAAGGCTTGTCATGGACAAGTAAGAGGTCAGCATCAGAAAAGTAACCAGCCACAGTGATGTTTGCTATACTCACAACTTATCCATGGCTAGAGCCATCCAAGGCGATTCATGTTAAGAGACAGAGAAGGGGCATGCGCTCTACACGTAGCCAGTTTTATGCTTTAATAAACTGTTAGAAAAAACAGGAACAAGGTGGATAAGTTATTAAATTACAAATAAAGCTTTTAAAAAAAAAAAAAGAAACCACACAGGGTAGAACAGTAAAACTTTCAGAGTGACCTAGTAAAATAATGGTGAAAGACATGGCCAGCTGGCATACACAAGAGATTGTCAAATAGCAGTTGGCTGATCGGTGAAGATAACATTAAGCTACAAAAAGTGAGGAAATAAATTAAAAGGTTATCTGTAAGTACATTCATAAAGTACGTAAGATTTACCAGGCACCATTTATGTTGTTACTAAAAAGTGGAAAAAAATTATAGTTAAGCAGAAAGAAAGCATTTGTGATATTAAAAAGAAAAATAATCCTCGCACTTAAAAAAACTGTAATCTTACACTTCAATGATATCTCATACTTCAGTGAAAAGATTTCTTCAAAATTTGATGATTTGCTGGGAGATATTTACATATTAAGTCTTTCATCTACCCCAAAAGAAACCTCTCAGAGTTTATAAATAGCTTTCCCTATAAGGATGAACATTTTCTTCTGCTGTAATCGCATTCTTTTGAGCAATAAAAATGTTGAACTTCTCTTACCGTTCCAATCTTCTCCTTTTTCTATTTCTGACTTCTACTCCTTCAATACTACTGCCATAGATGGATAAGCCTCCATCATTTTTCATTAACATAAGATAGGCGATATCACCACACACACTTCATTCATCCTTGTCAACTGACAAACTTTGTGTCTTCTGGTTCCCCTATGAACATTAATTTACACATTTTAGCCACAACTTCTAAGAAGCCTTCCAAAGCAGCAAGTTGAGGAAACAAAGACAGCCAAGCTAAATAATTGCACTGAGTCAGGCAGCAAGCCATGTCGTCCAGCAATGGTCCCTTATTCACTGGACACATCTTTCATTCAGGACTTTGTAGAACCTGTGGTTCATTCGCTAGGAGAACTTGGTCTGTAGAAACAAGGTCTGCCCTAGTGCCACAAACAGTATAAAGATTCCTCTGCAGGTCCATATGGCTATGTCCCTATACAAGTAAATAAAACAGCCCAGAGCCTGTTCTCTAGCCGCAAAGTAAAGGGGCATGACACAGTTTGCGTCCGCAAAGGTAAACTCTTCTCCTTACACAAGGTCAGAAGAGACAAGTACCATTCCCACTGCCTTTTGGGAACAGTCCCCCTTTGCTTTCTCCCAACACACATGCAGGCAGTTAGGCATCGGTCTAAACTGGACCAAGGAGCACACTAAAAATTAAGCAGAATGGGCAGGGCTAGAGCTCGAGCCCACATCCTCTCTGTGCTTAGTTCAAAAGTATAAGCACTGCATATAGCTCCAACGAAAGTCAAAAAAAGGTTTGAAAGAAACAGGCAATCTACAAGCACATTCCTACCCACAAACAGCCTATGAATGTTCCTACAACACATCAGATGATCCTGTTCTCTCTACCACCACAAGAGCTAAGCCAGAAGTTGTAAGGGAAATGCACTGTTCTATCAACATTGGAGACTGCAGGTCACCCATACTCTCTGATGACCTCTTGAAAGCACTTCTCAAAAGGACACTTCTAATGCTAAGACCCTCTTGCATTCATAATCAGGAACTGAAGGCCACAGAACTACATTTAAGACTCAAGATTCATGAAAAAGCAGCTTCTCCAGGGTAGTTGTCTCAGGAGTCTTTACTGGTGAAAACTGAAGTCTGAAGAAACAGGAACAGTGAGACACATCCACACAAAAGCGATTTGCTCACAAGCATGAGACACAAGCAAGCTCGACACACTGAGCCTGGCACGATGAAACCTGAGCATACTCAAAACAGGCTCTGCCGTAGCCAGAACAGATGAGTTCAGTTTCCTGTTACATCAAACAGTAACTTTCATCAGTCCTACGTTTGCTTAAAAAAAAAAGGCAAGAGAAAAAAATCTCTACTGACATCACACTTAGGGCTGGGCAGACAGTGGGAGATTAGGAAATACAATGAGTCACTGCAAATACAGAACACATAGCAAGAGTTTTCAAACTGCCATGCAAAATTTAGTCTTACCAAAAAAAATAGACAATACAGCCGAAGTAAACTACACCAGCAGAAGAGTAACAGCAGCATAGTGCCTTCATACAACCAAAGCAGTTGGGGAAAATAAGAACATTGTAAAAGGGACAGGGTAAGACGCAGGCCCACTGCAGGAAGAAACAAAATCAACACAATTCAGCCATCAAGAAGGAAACATCAGCTAAAATAAGCTGATGGGTGGACAAGGAGGAAATCATATTAAGCTGAAAATACAGATACAACTGAAAGAAAGAGAAAGCCATACAAAGGAAGCACAGCCAACAGAGCTACGTTCCAAGAAAGAATTCACTCTGGAGAAGTTGCCAAGGTATCTGTATATGCATGAAAGAAAACCAAAATATAAACACAAAAAAACCAGTGTAAGTAAAAGAATGAGTTATCATAAACTTAACTGCTATGTGTTAGGGAAAAAAATCATTAGTGAAATACTAAGGCACATAACTTCTTTTTAGAATAAGTCAAAGAGTACTAGAAGAGAGGGTAGTAGCTTTACCCGGTTTGGAAGTAAATAAAATAAGACACTATGGAAGAAATACATTGGGGAAATAAAAATTAGGCAGTGGGGAAAACTACTAAAGCATAAACAGGATGCACACTTAGCCACCATAATTCAGGCTAAGCATCTTACTCTCTGAACCAGCAGAACACCCCAGTGTTGCAGAAATGCTACCAAAATATCTAGGGCAAAGAAAGTGGCATACTTCCTGCCAATTAGGAAATTTCCCCACAGGGTGAAGCAAAGTAACAGTATTATTAAGGTGAACATGGGAATGCTTGTCAGCAGCTAGAAATATCTGCTATTTAGGGTACGTATGGATCAGAAGGATTAGAGATGCGAGGTTTCTGTACAAAGTTCTTAGAACTTTGGATGCAAAAGTTTTCTTTCCTTTAGGAACTATTTGTGGCTTGACATCAGGGGATTTCTTTTTGATGCAAGTGGAAGGATAAGAGGAAGGAAGAATGTTGGAATTATTAACAGCTGAATAAACTTTGTTAAGACAAGTACAGCTCAGCTGCACAGGAGTTTGTTGATAATGCAGAAACAAGGAATCAGAACAGTAAGTGCTAATGAAAGCATTAAATCTTCACAGTTTCCAGATGGAAGGTGGATTAACTGGTCTCAGATCCTGACAATCTCTTCTTTGGGTCCCAACATCAAAGAAGGTGAGATTACTACTGTTGCTTCTATGTTGAGGGTTTTTATTATTATTTTAATTAGAAACCACTAAAATGAGTACGAGTTCTCTAAAGGCAGAGAGTAACATCCAAAAGCCTTCTCTTTTGGTATTCTTGAGCCAGAACTACTTTGGAAAGCCTTCGAGTGATACAGAGACCCCAATTCTAGTCCTATTGAGCCGTAAAATTCGGCATCTCTTAATGATGTGACATTTTATTGTTAAAAATCTCACTCACCCAGACTAAAACTTGCTATCAACGTATTTTTCAGAAGAATATGAAATTTGGAAACACAATATTTTTTCTTCTTAATGCCACCTATGACAAGGTGCTCAGGAGCTGGGAATTAAGAAAGCTTCCTGTGGCGATAAATCACTGAGAAGAAGATATATAAAAAGAACTCCAAAATAAAGGAGTTCCTTGTAAATATGCAAATGATACACTTTTTTGAACTAATTCATACCCTTGCCAAGTTTTTTTTTCCCTAAGAACATAATTAGCATACTTCTAAGTTGAAACAAAGCATTCTCAGTGTGCACTAACAGTGAAGATGAATTCATCAATTTACCATAAAAATTTAGAACTTGTTAACCAGATCATCCTTCTCTCCTGCAAAAACAAACACATTGTGAGCATTTTGGAATGTTCATTTGTTAATAAAGTCACGATTGCAAGTCTGTTACCTGCCTTTTGAACTGTCTCATTCGAGTGTGCAACACATCAATACAGTCTGGCATAGCAGAAGCCAAAGTCTTCTATAAACATCAGCCAGGCTGGTTCCTCCCACACTAATTATGACAGCTTGATAAGAAGTGATGATGAAACCACAGAAATACACCGCTTTCTCACAAGCTTTTAAAAATGGGACATGGGGGGGTGGGGAAGCCCACCTCCCAGGATGAAAATCCTGTTTCCTCACCTTGAAACAAATTAGAAAGAAAAAATAGCATCATTTAATAGAAGAGGTCAAAGCTGAGGCTTGATTCAACACAGTTGCCATGTTCAACCACATCAACTTGTCACATCCCACAAGAAAAGCGAGGCTGAGCTGTGAGAGCCTTCAGATGGCAAAGGAACAAAGTACTGCAAGGAGCTGTCAATCAGTAGATGGCACTCTTCAAACTCTGACAGTGGGAAGCCAAGTACCAGCACAAGTGAGGACACATTACACAGCAAAGTCTGGATCTTTAGCAGAAATATCAACAAGAAACATTGAACAATTTTAACCATAACTGACACCCATGGGGAATGCAATGGCTTCATTTCAATAATATATACAGCAATCCTTGTACATAATCTCTAAAGTTCCTAAGAATTATAATTTTTGAGTACTATAAATATTTTGGATAAACACTACTGTATACTACTGTACTAAAACCAGTATCTTAAGAAATTATCCATTACATCTGCAGAACACTTTGAGTGCAGCCTTGTAGCTAATTATGTACATGCAAGTCAAACTCATGAGTAATATTTTTTTTTTTAACATAACAAAACAGCATAAATATTTAGGTTTTGCCACAGCTGTTCTTCAAAGCTGGGCAGTAAATTTGTTACAATAAATAGAACAGATAAGTAAATCTTTTGGAACAATATATGAAATGTTATTTCTGTGATATTTACTGGTGAAAATCTGGCCCACGCACCAAAAGATTCAATTGGTTTTAGAGTTCAAATCAATACAAGGTACAACAAAAATGAAAACACTGCTCCATAAAACAGGTGTCAGATTTTCCATTCCTGCAAATAGTGTTTCTTCATTTAACAAGTATAGGCTTTTTTTGTATTTTAAATACAGATTTAAATCAATACTCGTTACTACTCATTTGATAAAACGGTAAAGGAAGAGCAAATTTAGTAACAAAGTTCAAGTACAGGTACTTGTAATTGAAACAGCCAGCAGAGGGAGTATAAAAACAAAATTAAAAAAACCCAAACAGCCCTTTTTCCTTTCTTTTTTTTTTTTTACTTATGATCTTAGCTTTCTTTTAGAATATGATAATAGTGCCAAAAGTGCAAAAACTAAAATATTGTAAAAATTGAATTTTAAAATATTAAACATAATGACTTGAAACTAAAATACTTTTTAAAGTAGCATAAAAAAATTAGCTCATATTAAACTGAGATACAATTTTAATCACAGACAAGGTTAACATCGACCAACAAGCTGTATAAGCCATTTTCAAGTTATAAATACAGACAAACACAGACTCTCATTCTTATTTTCCGAATCTAAAACGAAATTCATGATTTGAGAATATTGAGAGAATGTTAGGTATAATCTATTTGTATTAGAATACAGCACAAAATCTTAAAACTGAACAAAAGGTACTGTTGTACTGATCTGTACAACCGAAGATTTAAAAGCAAGTAAGCCACGTATATGCCCTAGACCATTAGCAGAAATGAGCGTTTACATGACTGTTTCAAGATCAAGTCACTAAGTCATGTATATGCTGAAACAAAACCTCATCTTTACGCTTTCAGGTTTTCACTATGTCCAGCTGATGAGTATGGCTTAAACACAAGCAAAAGGAAGGACACGAACGGGTGACTGGAGCCACCAGCCTTGTGTTAGAATCTTAAATGAGCTGCTATCCTCCTCACACAAGTGACAAAAAGAAGCCATCTCCCAACTCACCTACACTACCCCACCGTGCATAATCACACCTCCCACAGTCCATTTTACATAAGGAGCAAGCTTACTGAGTTAACAGTGAAGGCGTTACCTCCTTTCTCAAGGCCTATGAGCGCTAGGTGCCCTCAAGCCATCAGGCAAACACGGGCAGCAGAGCTGAGGAGTCAAAGGGACAGAGGATTAGTTATTTCAAATATCAACTGCATGTTTTATAGACAACCATTTGTGAAAATACCTGACTCAGGCAAAGAAGCCCTCCTTCACTGTGAACTGCTTGTGCCCGCACGGCTTCCATTCCCTTTCCACGCCATTCCTTGCTGTCTGCCCTACGTATTGGTCCGTTATCCCTCTAAATAGAATGGCAGCGCTTCAGACCAGGATATATGGTGTTCCTATACCTTAATGCGAAACGTGGTATTATGAAACACCAGTCCTGATGGGAGCCGCTGAATGACATCACTTATCATCATAACTATACGCAGCTTCAGTGACAATTTTGCTTTCAATTAATGCGGAGTCAGAATCCCTGGGGTGAAAACCAGAGACAATTCTGTTTTCTACATCAGCATCTAAATTTTAAGGATGATTTAATTGTAAAACCAAGCCCTGTCCACCTTTACACATGGGATTCATTGCTGAAGATCAGCATTTGACTTACAAAATCCTGACTGCAAGTAATGAATACACAGACGGGGGCGGGGGGAGAGTCAAGCCATTGACTTAACTTTCCCATTAGCGCAGGTAATAGGAATCCTTTTGACTTTATTTAAACCTTAACTGCTATTTTCTTCCACAACTACAGACCTCACTACATCTACTCTTTCTTAGAGTACTACTCAATCAGAAAGTCTTAGCATCTGTCACGTGAAGGTGCAGGGTAAACTTGCTGCATCACCCAAAAAAAAAAAGCCAGGTAAAAGGTAACTCTGTATAAAATATCAATATACTGATAATGCTCTGACGAGCAGAAAGCCCCCAGACTGTAAAATACTCATACCTGTGAGTAGACTCACGGGACACAGATGAAATATGCTACACATGTACAGCTTGAGAGACCTTGAGTGTAGAAGGACCGTGGGATGCTCCCCTGAAGGTAATACATTTCACAGAAACCTGGAATACCTGGCAGCTTGCAGTATCCTAAATACAGTAGAACTCCACCGGAGAACTGATCCAGGATGTTAGATACTAAAAGTTTCTGAAAACACTGTGTTATGCACCAAGTTACAGATTTTAAACAGTTAAGAAAAACAACACACAAAATACAAAGTTCAAATAAGCTTCTGCAGTCCAGTCCAGTGCTCTGTTAGGAATCTTAAAAACAAAAATAGCTAGACATGGCACAAACTGAGTATTGCAGAACCTAAAATTTTAATAATATCAAGAACCTTCCAACAAAATCCTGACTGGAGAGCATGCAAGTCAAAAGAGCTCAGAGGATAAAGAATACATCTCTAGCGATTTCATTGTTTTCCAGTCTTCAAGATTCTGTTAAGTGACTTTTAAATCTCCCTTCCAAAAGAGCTCATCTCAACTCTCTTCCCTACAGAACTCCTCAGTTTCCCTGTCAAAGTATTTAGACTTTTTTTGTACCCAAAGTCAAATAGTGTATATATGTATATATGTATGATTTAGAACCTAAAATACAGTTCAGGAAACAAAAGCTACGAGATGTAGCACATTATCATCATTATTCTACATGATCTCATGCTCTTCAAAACAATAATAGCCTTCCGGCTGCACTGTAACCAGGACTCCGCACAGTACTCCAAACAGTTGGACAAGTGCTCTTACAGTAGCTGCACTGGAACTGAATAGTATCTTGTTTGACTTCCCTCCACTCCTTTTTTCAGCTTGGTTTCCTAAGGAAATCAGACTTATGCAATCACTCGGGGAGGGAGGGAAGCATACGCATATGTATATACGCACGCACGTGGATGTCTGTCCATCTGACCTCACTGATAGCTTTTGAACCCATTGGCCAGTTTCAATCACATTCAAAAGAGGAGTAGAGATATCAGATATTTAAGTTCTTGAAAGTTTCATGAGAGCAGGCTGCAGAGCACGGAAGAGTGTCTCCACAGAGAGAGAGGCTGCATGTCTTCTTCGACGTCAGTAAACTCACAGGGGAAAGAACTATTCTGCTCCTTTCCTGCCTGCAGGAAAATCTTCAGTCAGAGGTCACAATCAGTCAAAGACGACCCGGTTTCTTGTGTTAAAGTGTTCATAAAATAGCTCAAGTTGAATTCACCACTGCTTTTAAAATGATGTTTTGAACAGAGCTGATGTTTTCTGTGTCATCTTTTTCTTGGTCTAGCATAGGAGAGAACTGCCCTACATGACACGCATTCCCTGGCTCAGTCCCTTGCTCCTAAGACCACGTATTTTAAAACATCAGAGTTGTACCACACGCATGACAGCATTCTACCCCTCTCAAACACAGAGAAAATAAAAACTGGAAGAGCTTAGGATTCCCTCCAGGCCTCAAAACTAAACAAGTATGTGGCTCTGTAACATAATCAACTATTGAATAAAATTTCAAAAAGACAATGCAGCAAATATACAGTCATCTTTATTCACCTCTACCGTAGAATGGAACAAGTACCACCATGCTTGCAAGTTATTGTGCTAAAGACAGCTGTAAGGCAATAAGAGAAATGATAAGGTTTCAGCTGATTCTCTATAGTTCTTCTCACATTCCCCCAAAATATGTACATGTGTGAACTATGTACTATTCACCTGTATCCAAAAAGCCACCTAATAAAAGTATGCTAACAGATTAAAATGCAAATTTAGGGACACTTCAAGGCATAAATGTATGATTTAAGAAATTGTCACAAAAAGAATAAAAAAACCCACACCAAAACAAACAAACAAAAAATAACCACAGCTGATTGAAGCCACCCTAAGCATCAAAACATCAGGCGTGCAAAAAAAAGTTTCCGAGGAAAAAAAAAAAAAAACCAAACGTATTTCAGCCCTGATACGGGCTCCGCTTAGAAATTCATTAATCCCATGACCAATCTGAACCCCAGCACATTCCCCGGCGGGGCGCTGGAGCTGAGGGCTGGCGGAGGGCACGGGCAGCCCGGACCCGGGAGGTTTCAGCCCGAGGCCCCGGCCGCCGCGGGGACGCCACAGCCC
>NW_008824413.1:214762-215740 GCF_000699105.1 Pygoscelis adeliae | reverse complement strand
CAGCCGGTCACTATCCCCGTTACAGCGCCGGCCCCCCGCAGCAAGGAGCACATGTTTCCTCTCCGGCTTCTCGCCCGCCTTGCGATGAGCCACGGCCAGGGGAAGGAGGCGCCCAGTACCGAAGCCGGTTCAAAGCCGCGGAATTTGCAGGCGTGTGGCGGATCTGACAGGGGATGCAGAAAGGCGCGATACGTTTCACCCTTTTCGGTCCTCCGCCGCCGCTTTTCTGCCAACTGCCGATACCGTAATGCTTCCTTATTGCTACTCCAATCAAGTAGGGGCGAAAGGCTCCGTTCCCCTACGTATCATTCCTGAGCAAATTAAGCATGCACCAAGTAAAAGGCTGACACGCATACACGTAGAGTTGTCCGATCCCGAAAGGATGCCGAAATCCCCGAGGCGTTAACAGCCAGCTGCCACAAAGAGCACTCAGTTACATCGAGCATCCCCTTTGTCCGTGCATCCTCAATACACGCCCGGCCGCTCCCCCGCGCGGCCACGCACGCCCCACGTATGCGGCCCCTTTGTGTCTTCGCCTCCCCCCCATTCACAAAGAAATGCCCTCTCCTCAAGGCATGCACCCAGCCTCGGACACAGCCCTTCGCCTCCCCCCGAGACCCGCGCCCCCCGCCGCCGGGCACGGCGCTCCGGTACCTACTTGTGTTCAAGAAACAGTCCGTAAACCTCCTAAAGCAGCTTGCAGAATTAGATCCATCTTCCATGTCTGGCCCTAGGAGCAGGGGAGACGAGAAGGAGAAGAAGGCGCCTCTCTGCCGCTGCTGCCGCCTAGGAGTCCTGCTCCCGCCGGGGCCGTCGCCTCCTCGGATCCCGTCGCCGCGGGCTGCTGCTGCTGCAGCACCGAGGGAATTGCAGGACGGCGGGCGAGAGGCGGCTGGGGAGAGGAGGAGCCGGGAGTGGTGCTGCCGGGGGCCGCCGGCTGCGGAACGGAGCAGCAAGCCCTGGATGGGGGGAGAACAG
>NW_008824413.1:214507-214723 GCF_000699105.1 Pygoscelis adeliae | reverse complement strand
CCCCCCCGCCACCCTCCCTCCTCCCCCCCCCTGCCGCTCTCGCTGCCTCTCCTCCTCCTCCTTCCCCCCCTTGGAGACTTGTGAGGTTAAAGGAAGACGAGGAGGGGAAACGAGGAGGCGGCGGCAAGAAGTAAAAAGAAGATGGAGAAGCGGAGGAAAAGGAGGGGATTGGAGCGAGGAAAGGAGCCGCCGCCGCTCTGGGGACGATGCTGGCGG
>NW_008824413.1:204975-205804 GCF_000699105.1 Pygoscelis adeliae | reverse complement strand
CTCTTCCCTCCCTTTCGCGGTAGTTTAAGGCAGGACGTCTAGGAGAGATACCGGAGTAAAGCGAAAGGGGAAGCCGAAATAGGACGGAGCCAAACGAGGGGCAACCGCGGTTCGGCGCTTCGTTCCCTCCAGCAACCCCTGGGCAGTATTTCCTCCGCACCCCGGCTCCCCGCCCTCATAAAATCCTCATATTTCCGTTCCCCCTTTAGGCCGGAGGGGACAGGGCGCTACTGACCGCCAAGCGGTTCCGATCCCCTTTTAAAGTCCGCTTTTCCTCATGCTCCCACCTCGCATTCAAAGCAAGAAAACGGCAACA
Organism: Pygoscelis adeliae; assembly: GCF_000699105.1. NCBI lineage: Eukaryota > Metazoa > Chordata > Aves > Sphenisciformes > Spheniscidae > Pygoscelis > Pygoscelis adeliae. The sequence continues at coordinate 205,488 of NW_008824413.1, read as the reverse complement.
AGCTGTATTTTCTTCGAGCGAGGCAAATATTGCCCCGTATGTGCGTGCGCGTCTGCAAAGAGGCAGATAAAATCACCGCAGTGCCGCTTCCAGTACCAGCCCCGGCCGCCAGAAAACGCCCACTGGCGGAGCCAGCGCTTCCCAGGCTGCCTCCCTTCCTCTCATTACCAGGCGCGCACACAGGAGCTACAGCACAGCGGTTACCTAAAGGGAACGCGGGGAGAGGGAGAGACACGAGAAAAAGATCCTCCCTATGCGGCCTCATTATTTTAAACTGATATTTCCAGCCACTGAGATCAAAAGGCAGACGCCCTGCGGCGCCCGGGATGAAGATGCCAGGGAGCTGCCCCTCCGTTTCTGTGGGGTATCAAACCCCCGTTCCCATACGGGGATGCACGGTCCCTTCCCGGTGCTCCGCATCACACGTGTTTGCTTCGGCCCCCCTCAGCCCCTCCGCCCCAGTCTCTACTTGGCACACCTGCAGCCACCTACCCCTCAGCCCCAGCCCTCCAA
>NW_008824413.1:178445-203682 GCF_000699105.1 Pygoscelis adeliae | reverse complement strand
GGGGGCTGGGAACAGGTTCCGCGGAAACCGTTGCAGACGTCCGCGGAAAAGGTGTTTCTTCCGCTGTTGCCAGCGGGGCACCCGAAACGCGGGCGATTCTGTTTTCCTCCTCTATCTTCCGGGAGACCAAACCTCCGCGTCGTCCGGTGGGACTCCGGGTGCTGCGTTAGCGGGTCTGCGGTCCCAGGTGTCATCGAACTACCGCAATCGTCCTATTTCCGTTCAAAATTAGGCTCTTTTCTTTCGAATTTCGACTCCTGCTTTGAAAACAATATAAACCTATGCTTCTGGGGTTTATTTTAAATCGTTCAAGTATTTTATATGTATCATTTCGGGACTTCTTTTCATGCTAGAATGCACACTTAACTCCTGTCAAAGTTAGACTCTGTATGTATCACTTAAGCTGGACGGCTGCAAAATAAGATGTTCCTCTGAAAATAACAACGCTGTCAAAATAAAGTGCGTTTTCAGCCAGTTGAATCTTCTGTAACAGTGAGAAACAATCCACAGAGTTTGCAAAAGGTTTAAAATGCCAAACAGATTAAAGACTCTCATTAAACAAACAAAACCCCCATAAAACAAAACAAAAAACTTAGAGAGGGCAGGTTTTACTAAACTTTTTTCATCTGCATGGTTCTTAAAACCTGCTGTTGCCTAAAAATCCCGAACTAAAATACAGAAAACTGAATCTGCTTTTGTGTTCCATTTTCTCTTAGTATATTTGACTTTATCAAAACAGTTTAATAATTTCTGTTTCATATGTCTCTTTGTGTGAGATGCTTTTATTTCCTTAAGTCCAACCATTACCTACTTCACATATAGAGCTTTTCTCTCAGAACTGCTGCAGGATGACTAGAGATCCAGCAAATATTTACATTCTCTGAGAGAAAGCTTAGCTAATGGAAACAAAACTTTAGTGAATTGTGTTTTGTTGTTGCACCCTATTTGATTGGCAATTAACAACTTCTTAGCAGAAAATCTCTTATACTACAATGTTTTAAATTGAAAGAGATAATCAGACTGAAATGGCTGACAAAAAGCAAGAGCTATTCACCTGAAAAAATTAAAGTTGCTCCTTTAGACAGATTAGTCCCAAATTGTTCTGTCAATATCAAGAGTAAATTATTGAAACTTTACATCGTCAATTTATAATTGTAGAAATCTTGTTTGACTATGTTTATCTATGCTAAATTCCTCAATTGCTGTTCATCCAAACTACAGTTGTTCAAATATCGCTGCCTGAAACTGGATAGCCGTGTATTTATACAAGGAATGCAAATTGTGCATGTATAAATATGCATGTGTATATTCAGCAAACCAGGCAAAATACATTTTGATTTGTAAGAAATCATCAGACATTCTAGACAAGCAGCTTTCAGGTTAAGGCTTATTTACAAACTGTTCATTTGATTATTATTCATTAGCTATTGGCAATTCATACCTGATTGGTCACCTGCTTCTTGGCTGGGCAAGCAAAAGCAATTACAGAAGAAAAGTTAGATGACAGTGAAAATTAATTTTCAAGCTCTGCACATATGTATTTGTAAAATGTACAGATTTGCGGACAAGTCAAATATGCTTGGTGGCCATCCCAATACCTGGGGATAAATTAGTGATGAATCACGTTTGCTCATTCCCCAATGTATCTGTCAATCTGGGTTTTCATTGCTCAGTCAGCATGACAGTTTCTATTGCCACCGAGTGATGATGTCACCGATGCCGCTGTGGTACTAACCATACACCCACGTCATTTACTGGAGAAGTCTCACCCACTCCAATAGGAATTTTTGATGCGAAACAGTGAGGTTTGCTACATCATCCCAAAAAAGGATTTTAAAAACTCTGAAATACAAAGAAATGCAAATTAAAATACTCTGATGCATCCGCTTGCATCGGGTGCAAGGGTTCTGGTACGAATGCACTATGGCAGCGCAACGGTGGGCAGAAGTCTTTGGTTGTACGTGCACGGGTAAATGCGATTTCACAAGAGTTCAGGAGTCAGAGTGCCCACTGAAGCCGTCAGGAAGTCTAGCGTGCATCGTGCTGGCAGGAACAGGCCTGGTTTGAAAGCAGCAAATAAGCCTGCTTGGCAATAATTTGGCAATAGTAATCAAAATACTTGAAGGAAAACATTGTGGGGAAAAAGTAAAATCAAGTTATAACAATGGTTGTTTGGTATTAAATACGGCTTAAAACCGAACACCTGTTCTTTCCCAGTTCTGTCTGCTACATTTTAAGAATGACAGTGACTCATCTTTTATCTGGTCCCACTCTTTTGCCTGGTAAATCCTCTCATCTCACTCATCATCCTTACATCCTAAGAGTCCCCTCTATGACGTATGATCAATTCCTTGGAAAAAAATAAAGAATAAGACAGATTATGGGGAAAGCAAGTTTAGAAAGATGTAGGATGACGGCAGTAGAGGAGCTGATGGAACCAACCATCTGAATGTGGGTGAGGCAGGAGCAGCCACAATGAAATACAGAGAAGGCAACCTGCTGGAAAGGTGGGGTGGGGGGAGCAAAAGGATAAATGCAGCTAAAACCCAAGCTCTAGAGCTGAGTAAATACAGCCCCAAACTAAATCCATTATGGAAAAGTCCTGTGCAAGTTAATAAAAATAATTGCATTTTTTTCTAGGGATTTTCTGCAAAATGATCTTACAGAATATAGTGATTATCACCCAGCTACTGAATTGCTATCACAAATTAGAAACCTACAGAAAAGACATTGTTTCCTAAAGCCTTATTCTATACACCTTTAGAGTCATTTACAGAGAACCCTATTTCATAAGGGATTCTTTTTTACCAAGGACTATTCTCAAAACACTGTACACATGCAAGGAGTAAATTTGCTTAAAGGGTATGTATCAGCCATTTTCTTTGATTCCCACAAACGCTCATACAAGCCACCTCTTTTCCACAAGGATATTAACTGCGAGTGTTGATAAGATGCACACATGTGCTAGCAGCCATCTTGAAAATGTTGTGGGGAATTACCTAGTCCAGATGCAGAAGAAATACTGAGATCCAAAATGAACGGCAATTCGTTCAGCAAATCAAAACAACACATTTTTTTAAGAAGTCCAAGTCTGTTCAGAGATAACTGACATACAGAAAAAGAAAAAAAAAAGTAAATAAATATATTGTTTGCTTTCAGTAGTTTGTTCAGCTCTGTTTATGCCACTTCACTTTCTGCTCTGCAAGGTGACAGCTGAAAGGTTATGTGGCTGGAACTATAAATAATAAAAGTTTCTCTAGAAGTGCTATGCTGTGTGATGTATGATGGTGAGTACATTAATATAGCTGTGAAGACCATGTCTTTTCCTGGCAATTTTTTCCTTTTAGAAACACACAAAACTATGCGAAGTTTTCAGTATTCTTTTTCAGGGAAAAATTGCAATTCTTCGTGGAAAGAAGATACCTCATGTGCAAGGGTAGGACTTTTTTAATCTCAAAATTTCCAGGGAGGCATATTGCTACATATTACATTATAATAAAAAGCCAAATACATTTAATTTTAAAAGGGAAAAAAAAAGCTAGCACTAATCTATAAAGGGAAAGATATACAATAATTGTACTCAGATTTGTTTCCTATAAAAGACTATGAAAGAAGCTAAGGAAAACCTTATGATGCCATCTACCATTTTGTGCTGTCCTATGCAGCACAAAGACCAGATGTTTATTGGTTTTATTGAAAGGGTGTTCAGAAAAGGAAACGGCTGTTTGGGCTTAAGTTACTTCTGTTAAAGTAGAGGACCCCACTCCAGAGAAACTGTCCTCTAAATAAGTTAAAACTCCAACTGCAGCTCTTTTTACTGAGATGCTGTATTGTAAACCCAAAGCACCATAAACACTGTAAGCTCTTTGACACAAAGACCATCTCTTGAATCACGTCCAGCACAACAGGATCCTGGCTTGGGACCAGAGCCTCTTAGGTAGTAATGAAACACAAACAGCAAACGACGTAACAGTTGGCACGGTAGGCAACAGCACTGTTGTTACCTAATACTATCGGAATAGCCATTTTTATTGCAAGAAAAATAAATAGGGTTATCAGGGGTTTTGTAATTTTATCTTTCTGTTTTCAAAATGAAATCTAGAGTTAATTTATGACAGAAGAACACTGTTATAATTATTTGTTTCTAGCAGATAGCAAATTATTTCCATTCCATGTTCAATTGGAACATAGAAATTCTAACCTTTACATGCATTAAAGTTGTTTTGTATGTAACAGATTTAAGAAAAATCCAAAAGAAAAAGTTAATACTAACTTATCTTTTACTCCTTCACCATCAGTTGTGCATCTTGCTAGCATGGAGCACAGACCATAGACTGCTACTGTCACAACAGGCATGCCAGCTTTCCCCCATAACTCTCTCCTGCAACCCCCTTCTTCACTTTCCCAAATTTTCTAACCACTAAAAACAAGCAGACTTTTCCCCAAAACGGTTTGCACAGTTCATGAGAAATCCTACTGCCCCATCACTGGCAAATTCTTTGATGGAACTAGCAATCTCAGCTCTGAGTTTAAGTGTAAGGCTTTGTTCTAGCCTAAGCCTACAGCCGATTCCTCTTTGGTATTAACAGCAGGTCCAAAAATAAATGAAGAGACTGAGTCCAGCCTTTAGAATTATCTACAAAGAAACCAAATTTACCAAGCACCTTGTTATGACTTCTGAGCATCACTTAGAGGGAAACAAGTTTCTTTTTAGAACAATGCTTCATCCTTTTCACTTGAATTCCTCCTTTGTTTTACAGTTTCTGACAAGTCCCATTTCGCTCAGTTGGAGTAACTACCAAGTCACCCCCTGGGAAGAACAGGACTTTTACTCCCACCCCACCTGTTAAAAAAGTCAATCCTGGAACTGTGGCTGTTGATAGTGAAATGCAGTCATTAGCCTCCAGAGTTAACACCCTGATGAGACAAAAAGTGCAAAGAAATGCGTACCTCTAGCAACCACAGGCTATTTAACATGTTTTCTAAACCAGTTTGGTTTCAAATCCATGCCCTGTTTCTTTGTAGAAACATACCTTTGCAATCCTGAAAACTAGAAAGCTTGACTTTGAAATGAAACCTTGAATTCAAGTTTGCTGTGCACCCATAGCTCTCCTGTGTAGACTCTCAGACTGATGCCACTGTAACATGCATTCATTCAACACCACAACCGAGCTGGTAAGATCGAGAAAGGTTTATTATCTAAGTAACTTTTCTCTATCCCATCCTCACTTTAGGCACCAAGAAATTCAACCCAACTTACCTCCCTACAGCAGCACACAGGCACACGCTATGAACATGTACCTGCTGTCTTTATATCCCACCCTAGGACATACTTGCTATCTTTTTCTTGCCTGTTTTTCACACTTCTCCCTCTCTTTTCTTCTCTTCCCCCCCCCCCCCCCCAACCTCCCCCAGAGCCAGTATTTCTCTAGCTGCAGAACCAAGATAACGGTACAGATTTCCTTCGGAAAATACTTTAATATCAGCATGTGAAAAATACCATGCAGAAGGCTGGGGTATTACTGCCATCATCCCTGAACAAATACTGTCTCACATACGCAACCCTAGACCATTGCAGACAAGCTTATTTGACTCAGTACAATTCTTCTCCTCCAGAAATAAGACACACTGCCATGTACTTCTATTCATTCTCTTTTATCTGTCTGTTTACTTATTCCCCATTATCTCCTTTGCCATCATCCAGCAGCCTCTGTTACTCCAACAGCTTTCTCTTCCTCATGCACGATCCATCCTTCCATCCTTCTCTCCGGTTCACCATTTCTCCCCATGCTAGCACATCTGCCACATCTCAACAAACATACTTCTAGCTGGCAGCATCCCTGCTGTCTCAGCTGCAACAGGCTCTTCACCTGCTTTCCCTTCGCTGCTTCCAAAGTCTTTCCCCAGCAGACGCACCTTTTCCTGCCCTTCTGCTGGCTGGGTCCCACGGAGAGCTCTGGTATTCATTAGGGGAGGGGGATTCTTCCCAAGCCTTGGGTCTAAATAAAGGTCAGCTGGTAAAGCAGAGGAAGAGGAAGGACAGAGACTGCTTGTGCTCTACCAGCAGCCTGGGGCTGCCTATGGAGAATACTTTAGGATGGTAGAAATGAAGCAGCATTTTCGTATCAGCCTGCCCACAGAGACGGAGAGTCACTCATCTCTCCTGCTCGATATGGATTCCCTGAATGAATGACCGGGAGCCTGAGTACAGACCGTGGAGCTCAAGCAGAACAAACAGGACACATCCTACCCCCATGATGGTACACGATCAGCAGCTACTCCAAAACAGTCCAGAAATAAAATAAGCACAAATAATTTCTTTATGAGTTTTCCTTAGAAAGAAAGTAAAGTTACGTTCCATAGGTATAAACTGACAGGAGTCCTCTTCAGGCTAGGAAGCTTTATATTCATGCTAGCCAAACAGGGTGGGGATTTTAAAAGATATTGATTGCTTTATTATATAGAAAATAAATACAGAGCAGTATACTGCAAAATACTGCAGTCACATTTGGAAAGAACAGACCTGAGTATCTACCAGATTTTTGCAAACAGTTTATCTGAACTGATCATCGTTTTCTTTTTTCTGCAAATCTCCTGCGCCTTTAGGACAAAAGCAGAAGAGAAAACACAATGTAACCCGCTTGAAGCAATCTCTACAGTATCCCCAGCTCAGCTTTCTCTTGCTGGATACAGTCTGCAGAGATGTAAATGCTGCACCTGCGGGTCTGACTATTTTCAAGACAAAGCAGCAATGTGCCTCCCACTGAATCCCTTAACTCAGAACCCCTACACTGAGAAAGCTTCTGGCAAGCCCTCTATTTTGTAGTTTCTAAGAGCAGAAAAAGTAAATCACACGGTAGTCCCAACACCCAAGTTACATCAGCCTGTCTCTACATCTGATCTGGCTCATGCACACTCAGACATAATTATCTATCATTACCTTTTTTTTTTTTTTTTTAAGTACAGATTTACATCCAGACTAAACAAGCCATTAATGCAGGAGCAACTCTGGGTTTATTTCTGGAGAAAGGGTTCCTTTGTGAGACCGCAAACCTCCCATTTAACTAAAGCTCTACGTGGGGTTTTTCACCCATGGTTACTCTAACCTAAGTTGTGGTTTGACTGGATGTGGCTTCAATAAATAAAATCTAAAGGATTTTATTAGAAAAGCAGAATTTTTGCTGCAAATAGCTTTTGTTGCCTGTCAGCCCTTGTCCTGCACATGGCTTATCACAATACAGACTCAAAATTGGAGACCATTTTTCTCACCTACAAAACTATCGGAGCTGATTTTCTCACTATTTCAGCCCCATGGAGCTCCAAAATAATAGGCTACCGTTAACACAGCTTTAAATGATCTTGTGGAGCAAGGCTTTAAATGAGGGGGAAAGGGAGCCACAGGAACCTCTAAAGGGGGAAGAAAACAAAAATGAGACAATCAGGCAGAATTTTGGTGTGAGGGGAAGCTTGGGAAACGGTGCGTGCCACAGGAGGGGAACCCACCCACCGCCCCCTTGCCCAGAAGCCGGGCTCCAGCTGCAGGCGCTGCCACGTGGAGCCTTGTCACTCTCTTCCAGGTCAGTAAAGCTCTGAACCAGAAGCCTGCAAGGGATCCCCTGATCCCTGACGTCAGTCCCTTCTATCATAGACTGGTCACACATCCAAAAATCAGTTACACAGCTTCCAGTGCCCTAGTGAAAAGGTCATTCAGAATCTCACTCTTCCTCCTCCTAATTTCCAGCCAAAATAAATGTATGGCCATTTCTTTTGGATCAGCTTTTTCTTCTGGCTTTAAATATCTCTTCTGCCTTCTTGACCTTTGGTATTTAAAAGGAGCAGTAGTATCTTTCTCAGACTTCATTTTCCTTGACTAACTGCGGCACAATCTTTTAGTTCTTTCATATAACAGTAGCTCCAGTCTCCCGACGTCTCACCTTACAAGCCCTACTCTATGCCTCTTCCACTTGGAATTCATCTTTCCTCAGGACAGATGACTACAGTTGCAGACATGCTCTCGCTAAGGTTTTACAGATGGCTTAAACACTTGCCCAGTTCTTTTGGAGAAATTTTACCTGATATGTCATGGTCACAATACTGGGGGGGGTGGCAAGGGTCACGGTTGCCCAAGTCATTTTGTGACGAACACAGCTATGAGACTTTCTATCCTCTTGGTTGTTTCCAACTGATGAGCTCAAAGACAAAATTTGTATTCGTCCCTAGGTGAATGATTTTGCACTTTGTACTGCTACGTTTCATTCCGCTTCCAGTAATTCAGACTTCAGAGCTCTCTGAATCATCCCAAAATCTGCTCCAGTTCCCCTCTGTGCAGACAATGGCCTCTCAAATTTTATAATCTATAAACTCTGCTAACACATCCTTAGTTGCATACAGGAAAGAAAATATGAAACCAGTTCAGTCCCCAAACAAATTCTTGCTAAATTCGACTCGTAACCTTCCTTATGCCAGCAGGGCAATTGCCCTCCCTTTAGCTGTAAGCCCTTCATTCTCAGGTGGTCTACAGCACCCAATGTTTCTGCAGACTTCACAAATACTCAAGACATTGCCTGACAGCTCTGCAAAACAGGGAAGTATTATTCATGAGTGCTGCCTTACAGAGGAAGAAACACAGAAGTTCACCTTTTTCCCTAAAGTTATGCAGGAAGTTTAAAAAAAGAGTTATAAAAGACCATTGAAAGAATGACACAAAAGTATCCTGGTCCCCCCTCTATTCCTCTGCCTGCAGTATCACCCTCTGTTTTCCCATCCATCGCACGTATGAGGAAGGAGTCCAGGCTGGGGCTGGCTTCAGGCAGAGGCAAAGTAAGCAGATCCCGAAAGCGACAGACTGCCAGAGGGCACCTGGCTGCCTGCTCTGCCCTTCCAGGAAGGCAAGCAGACCAGCTCTTCCAGCAGGGTAGCCACCCAAAGAGCACAGTTCCAGCCCTGCCTAAAAAGCCTCCTGCGGTCTCAGCCACTGGGTGTATGATCACAATGCATGGCTTGTCCCTAGTGCCTGCTGTCCTGCTTTTTTAAGGAAAACAAATTTCTGCTCTCCTTTGTTTTCCCTCCTCCCATGGCCATTTTTCTTTCTTATACGTGACACTAAACAGTTTTTAAAACAAACCCTCACATTCAACAGAAGTGTAATTTTTCAAAACCGCACTCATTGCTGAGATCAAACCATCCCTCCTCGGCTGTGAACCACCAGCCTTCTATGCAAGCCTGCTCTACCAAACATTAAATTACAATGTACATAAATGACTTAATTTAATCTGAGAAGAAATTTAGAAACTCCAAGCAACAGTAACTGACCTGTTATTTGATTAAAAAAGAAAAAAAAACCCTCTTGGTTTACTTGTTTGTTCATAGTGAGATGTAAAAAAGCTCCCACCTCCCCAGTTATACATGCCTTCTTGTCAGTGAGAACTTGTTCTCTGTAACCAGATATCTCGCCTGGCCTGGGCGTAGAAGGAATATTCCCACCTAGAGATTAGTGCATTGTCAATATTAACAGCTTTCATGAGATTGCTGCATTACGCTGCCAAGCGAAAATATTTGATCCACGTGACCCACGTTGAAGCCTGGCGCACAGTTTGAGGTGCTTCTAAAGTTTTTCTTTAGAAGCAGAGTCTGAAGTATTAGATTTTTCTAATAGTTGGGTTTCAGGCAGCAATATGAACGTAACTGACACAGCAGCAGCTGCTGCAGTTGCACTGACCTGTACTCCTTTTTGGGACACAAATGACCCGACCTCAGCAGGATTTATTACAGCTGCTACTTCTGTGTACACTGTGTGGCAGATTAGGTTTTTCAAAAGACATTTTGAAATGGCTCGTTTTGAGTAACAACAACAACAACAACAACAACAAAGTTAATTCACACTGCTACTCTTCCATGAAAATCAGCATAGCTGTATTTCAGCAAAGATATTTCTCTATAGAAAAGAGATCTCAGTGTATACTACTTCCCCAACGCTCTGTAGCACTTTAAGGAAATGCAAGAATAAATGTAGGAAGGAATGGAAAAGATCTAGAAACCTGATGTATGAAAGTATACAAAAGAGAAAGGAAAAACAGCTGTGTTAACAGATGGCAGGTTAAAATTCGGAAGGAAGGGAAATGTAGAGAAAGGTAACGGAAAAGTAAGTGGAGTCAAGTGGAGTCACCATCTTGGAGCGCTGGGGGAGCCCCAGGAAAGGATGCATCATCTTTATTGAAAAAGCAGAGCATTTGTTTAGCTGTTTAACTGGCAGTTATTGTAAATCCTACCACACCCTTGCAGTAGACTCAGGCAATCAGAAATATGCTTGTCTAATAGACCCTTCATATTCTTACTCCCCAACTCATAAAACAGTCTTCTTGATGAGAAGTTCAAGCTCAGCAATGACAATTCACTCATTGACCCACAAGAAAGATTTTGTCCTTGCTATACCTGAAACTTTGCACCTGATTCTTTTCTGCTTTGCGCCAGCATAAAGCCATGGACTTCAATGGATTGAGTTATTTCTACCACAATCAAAGAGAAGAGCCAGACCACATGATTTTGGCCTTTCCTTCCAGCCCTTCCCTTGCCTGCCTGCCTTATTCACCTTTTGTAATACTTTTCTTTCCCGTTTCAAAGCCTCTCTAACTGTGGCTCACAGGGATCTGGCTGAGATGAGGCTCTCTCTCTAGGGCAAAAAATGCTAGAAGCTATCTAAGCCTTACGCTGCGGGTGAGTACTTGCTGCATTTACATGGGACAAGGAGTAGATCTGTTTCTCGATGAGCAATGGAAGCGGAGAGAAGTTTAGGAATCCCCATGCAGGTAACACTGTTCAAATTGTGTGAAATGAGCAGCAGCAAACAACTTCAAGCCCACCACTCCAATTAGATGAATCTACCAGATGGAAAATTACTTAAAAAGCTAACAAGACTGTCATATTTTGCTGATTCGTCAATATGTGCCTTCCAAGCATGTTTGAAAACAAAACAAAACAAAACAAAATCCTCAGAAAGCCAGGGAAAGCAGAATTACAACTGGGCTTTTCACACATGAGACCAAAACAAACTGCCCACATTTGTAGACTCAGTCTTCACTGGCTATTTAGACGTAAGGTAAATTTCTCAAGCCCTGCATTAACTGCTGAATGAAAGGGATTTCTTTATAGTTCTTTACAATAAGTATATTTTTAAAAGACAGTCAGGTGGGACAAAAGGAATAGATGCTATATGAAAGCCCGTTTGTACTTAATACACCAAAGAAATTGTTCAAGGTTCATTATTCCCTGGTGTCACTGTCCAATTAGGTAACTCATCATAAGTTACAATGGGAATAATTCTGACTTTGCAGGTGTCTTCAAAACCATTATGTCCTGCTGTTTGGGAAATGCTTTGTTTACTTGAAAAAAAAAGCTTTTCTGAATTTCTTTAGTTTTGGCATCATTTTTTGTACTGTGCTTCCCATAAGAGCCCAATGGAATGGGCTTTTTGACTCTACTGGTACACATTATGATCATGGTTTTGTTAGAGGTTTGCATACTCCAAGCACAAACATTGACCATCCTCAGCTGACAGGTCATTTCAGCCCACATTTAATCCTTGGAACATTTTGTTCTTGTGTGTTTAAGGACTCTGTGAACACTGTGTTTGTACAAATGGCTATGCACACAGAACTAACTAAATAATTATCACTGAATACTGAGGTTTACCTAAGCACTTGTGCATGGTGATGGTACCTGGTTGTTTTCAGAAACTTGAGAGTCAGGCTAGTGTAGTGTAGTTAATAACTAAAAGGGTTTGCTTCTTTTCCAGAAATGCTAAAACTGTATAACAGGTTAAAAATATCTAGAATATGCAATGTGTAACCATGCTGTTGGAATCACTGCTATTTTAAAAATGAGGTGTTTACAGACAGCTAACAAGGTTAAGCTTGAAATTAGAAAAGAAGGTCACCTAAGTTTCAGAATTTAGGCTGGCAATTCAATGAATGAGGCTAGGAAAAATCCTCTCCCACGAGCAGTTCATTCCACAGGTGCCTTCGCTGAGATTTCTTGCAGATTCTTCCAAAGTTTCTAAGAGCAGACCCTCTCAAAGCAGGGCAAGACCACTAGACAGGCTTATCTGCAACGGCTTCTTCTATGTTTCTAGCAAACCTAACTTTGGGGAAAAAAAAGAATTAAAAAAAATGCTGGGGGGAAGGGGGACGCATGGTTTAACCAGAGCAAAGCAGCACTTCACATGAAAAAGACATTTGGCAGAACAGAAGATGAATAAGGACTTCAGAATATAGCCTGACGAACAGACTGCATTCCCAAACAGTACCTGGCTGGAACAGTTGGTTTAACTTGTCCTGTGTGATATAACAGTACCTAAGAATAGGAAGTGATCTAAAAATATTAGTGTTCATATGTTAGCAATAGGATTTTTGCAAAACATTAAAATATTGTCAGAAAGAAGAGATTAAAGCATGCAGCATAAATGTAGTGATTGCCAAATGTCTCTGTCCCATATTGTTAGAAACTCTGAAACGTGCCTGTTCACAAATGCCTTCTGGACATCGATTTTTTGCCTCACTGTCTCGCTCCTTCCCCCGCCCCCAGTCATCAGTTTTCCTTTGCAGCTCCATGAATCACAAAACTGAACACACTGTGAATCACCCCAACACTCATCCAAAAGGTAATTCCCCAAGCAACAATTTGCTTGATGTGGTGATTGCAAACAACATATACGTGGCTGAGGCGCGAGGAGCTGCGTGTTACCACTGACAGTTTTGGCCACCAAGGCCAGCTGAGCTCAGCTGGGAAAAATACTCCACCTTTTAGAAAGTTTAGCTATTTCCCCCCCTTGATTTTTTTTTTTATTTTAAAGCTGTCTAGAATAATAAAATGTAAACAAGAGACTGAAAGGGACACATGGATATGGACATACAAAGATCCCCAAAATCTCTTGAAATGCTAGCTTTTAATGATCCCGTCTTCACGTTCAAGAACCTGCACTTCATGATCACGTTGGGAGACATTTTTGTGACAACTTGATACATCTAAACATAGATACCATTTTTTTCTTATTTTGGTTCCACAAATTGGAATGGGTTTAAAGTGGGGGAAAAAAAAAAGAAAAAAGTTTCTTTCCCAGTAGAGCAGCCTCTCTTGGGGGTGGATGGGCTAAGAAAGCATAGTCAGGGGGCACAGAGGGCACCCATGGGTTGGGGATAGCACTCTGCTCCAGAATTAGCTCTCCCTCTGACAGCCCATCTCTGCTTCCACCCCCCAGGACAGGAATTCCTCTCTACTGCCCGTCCTCTTCGTTCAGTCCCCGCAGAAGGTATCCTGTCAGTACTGGGATCTCTCCTCCTGCTCTCTGCTGCCAGGAGGACCATTATATTTTGGCTAGTCATCCAAACTGTTAACAGTTTGGCCCTTTTCCCTCTCCCTCCATTTAATAGCAGGTTGCAATGATGAAGCAAAATTGACAACCCCAATTTGCACTGCCTACCCCTGATTCTTAATGCAGCCAGGCAGACATTGCCTCTAGCAGGACGCAGGAGTTATTCCTCAGCAACAGGTGATGGAAGTTCCTTACAGCTTACTTTTTCTGTTGGAAACCTTTTAGGCATGTCTGCTCTCCATTTCTGTAGGCATGAGCATTACTGAGCTCGTTTTTATCTCCTTCTCTTTCATGTCTTTGTACATGGAGCTTTTCCTTCTCCTCTGAGTCGTCCCCTTGACAGATTTTGCATGTTTGAGTTTCTAGGAGCTGGTGCCTTGTTTCATTTTAACATCTTTATGACTGTGCTTGAATCATGGTTGCAATGCTGAGCAGCGCAATGAAAGACTCCCCAGAAAGGGCTTAGATAAATCCTGCTCCCTGTACCTCTAAACACCTTCATCCTTTCTCTCTGTGGACTCACTGCAACTCTGGAGCGAAGCCTTGGTTTCCGGGGGTGCCGAGTGGGCTCTGGCCCCGGAAGGAGGATTCAATCCCCTCCAGACCCACCCAAACTTGCCCAGGGTGCCGAGCATCGCACCATCACCTGCATTCAGCACCCAGGAGCTCCCTGTGCTCTCCCTTCCCCCACCTCTTAGCCAATGCCAAACTCCTTACTTTCACTTTCCAGGATCTCTTTACAAGCAAATCCCCTGCCTGCCTGCCCATCCTCCTCCTCTCGCTGTCTCAATCTGCTCAGCCTGGCCCTTCCCCGTCTCCATTCACCCCCTCCCTCCAGCCCCTTTGTGTTCCCCTCACATGCCTGCCTGCAAGCTCTTTTCATGCTCCGTGCCTGGATTTCTCTTCTTAAACCCATCTGGCATCCATTCGCTCTCTCTTCCTCCCACCTTACACCCCTTCACAAAATTAACTTCAATGAGACTTAAACAGGGGCCTCTGCCACATTCAAAAAAATGCCTTTAAACTTATTCATATTAATCTGGAAAACTCACCAGCATCAGTCATCTGAATTAGTTTTTCCAATAATCATGCCGGTCTCGCCTTCATTCACTTTCTCCCCTCTTCCCTCTCACCCCCCTCCCTGTTGCCCTTCCCTCTTGTTTGTTCTCCTTTAAACTTGGGCTGGAAGCTTTTCAGGGCATCTTTATCTCGATCAGAAAGTGCCGTGCATGTTGATGAAAGAGAGAATTGAGCCGAATGGAACCAAAACGTCCTACTAACTCCAGACACTGCCGGAGATGCTACATCTGAGCTGTCTTAGTAAACACCAGCCAGAAAGGATGAGTTGAGAAATTATAACTAGAGATTTGGCTTGCGTCAAGGAGTGATTTCCTGAGGTAAAGTCTGATAACCCCTTCTCTGACAACTGGTGTTTTGCCCTCCCAACTGAAGGCAACAGAATCCACCAGGAACTTCTTGCTGTCTTCCAGCACACAGGAGCAGCACACAGCGTAACCCAGGCTCCCCAGCATCTCCAGACCTGCAGTGGGTGACCTTTTTTAAAACTCGGCATGATTGCATTTTACATGCTCTCCACATCACCATGCCAGATCTGGCATTCCTCTCCCGCAAACACCAGCCACTGAATTTCACTGCTAACTCAGGAGCAACAAGCATTGTGCTGCTCAAGTTTTGCAAGCAGGCAACCACGTCTGTCTGCGCCGCCTTCTCCAATTTGAACTGGAGATAATGTGTATATACCCAAAAACGAGCTGTGAAGACTACTTTTTCCCTCCTAACATACAGAAGAGAGTAAAGATGCATACGTCACTTGACTATTTGTATAATGGTAGCACTCAGGAGGGCCTGTGGGGACCCAGGCACTGTGCAACCCCTACTCTGGTGAGTCTGTCACCCAAAGCCTCTAAGGATGTTCCCGGGGGGGCAATTACACTGCTGGGAAAAGCACTCTGGGAAGCAGAGAGGGAAGGTGCAGAGGCCAGGGACAAGAACGAGAGGCGAGGATGGCTCCTGACCTGCTGTGAAGGGGCAAGGAACCAAGAGTCCTGTGACAGAGGCACAATTGACTCTCCTGCCTATTCTTGAGCAGTCCCCGATGGTGATTTGAAACCATACAATTAATGCATAATGGGTTGCATCAACATAGTAGTCTAGCATCAAACACAAAAAGCAGCACATGTTTGTACGTTGGCAGTTCATTACTGAATTAGCATCTTCGGTAACAAAAAAGGAAGAGCAAACAGATACCAAAACAACTTCCTTCACAGGATAGAACATGAAAATCAGAGCAACGGTACAAAACTAGAGTGGAATGGGTACCTCAGGAGGCTGGTAATAGTAACAGCATTTCACCTTGAGGCTGACCAGACTAATAATTGAGTTATTAATGTCCTAAGACTCAATACAGCACTCCTCACCCCTTAAGAAAAGGGGTCTCATTTCATTCGCTGCGAGATGTGTCTGTCCAGAACGGCTCAAACCTTTCTCTGTGCTCTGATGGCTTTCTGGTTGCCTGTAGGGCATTAATGGTTGCAATTCATTTCTATAAAAGGGAGGGCAACCACACTTGGAAAACACATCTCTAGAATGAAAAATTATTAGCAAACCTTCTCAGTAGTTTCAGTGGAAGAAACACCGGGCTGAATTGGCTTGCAGGCTTAACTCTCTTTATTCATTTGTAAGAGTCCTTCCAGCCAGCGCAGAAGAAAACAGGGCCATGACACTGCTTCTGTGCCTAAATCTCAGTCCAGGCCTGCCAGTCTCAAGGCTATTGGTGAGGAGCAGCTGGACTTTCCACAGCTGGGATGACTTCAGCATCTTGGTGGCATTTTCATGGGCCAGAAGTTCTATTACAGAGCCATCCCAACTTCCCATCTGAAAAGTAACTTTAACTTTTGGGAGATTGATTATCACTAACCATTACTCTGAGAGGAATCTCAAGACTCTTCTTTCCACTTTATTGACCTTCAGTTATTAACTGGTTGTCAAGAACTGGATTTTTTCTCATGGAGAAGTTTTACGAGAGGGTGCAACTAATCAAAGCATCTGACTGCAGGGAAGTGCTAACACCCACGAAAACTAATTTTCAAGGACTTGTAAAGCCTCGTGCACCTTTTTAACAGTACTAGAGAAATCTATAGTAATAGCCCAACAATCCATTCCTCAGTTTTTATCTCTGCTAGGCCAGCAGAACGCCAGGGACAATCCTGGAGTTTGACAGAGTGATGAGAGCAAACTGTGTTCAGCAGCCACCACGCATTTCCTTAAAAAGTCACCAGAATTGTACTGCAATTTTTTTTTTCTGTTTCACTAAGAAAAGCCTTGAGTTGTATAGCTATGAAGTAGCAGTTGCCTGAACCTAGCCTTATATGTTTTTTTTATACTTCATTTAGACTATGTATTTACCAGTTTGCTTGTCAGGGCTTTGAAGCAGGGACAGTCTACTGTTCTGCGTTCGAGCAGTATGACAAACTAGCACGACAGACCTCTGTTCTGGGTTACTCCAAGGCAATTCTGGAAAAAAAAAAGCAAGCGGTCAGTACAGGGGACACAGAGTAAGTACCTTAGAAGCACGATTTTCAATTGACCTTTCTTCACCGCAGTTTAGGAGCAACCTCTGTCCCCGGGATGCAAACAGTGGCACAGTGGTCTCCTCCCAGTGTCTACAATGCCATAGTCACAAGACCTTGGCACAAGCAATTTTTTGCCAGGGGAATACTGGGGTAGAGAAGGACTTCACCGAGTCTCCGTGCATGTATATACAGTGTGCATGAATGTCAGGGAGCAGGAGAGATTAATGAAAACCTGATTTAAAACACCTTATTGCTTCACAGTAACAGTCCAAAATGCTGTAGCCATAACACAATTTAAAGATGTGGTGGGTTTAGCCACTGCTGTGAAAGACTAAGTTTTATTTTGGTGCTTTTTAATAAGAGGGAAGGAAATGCCTCACATTGCTCAGCAATGATTCCTTTGGGCAATTAGGAACGACATCAACAGGCTAGAGGGAGGTTTGCCCAGAAAAACGAAGGGTGCAGGCCAGAAAGCAACAACAGCAGACCCTTAGAGGTTTGAAAGTAACATGAAGGATACCCAGAGGCAAGACCGGGAACATCTTAAATCAGGGAAAACAGCAGTAGCTGCATAAAGCCCATGCTGTTTTGTGTTTCAGGTTTACAAAAGCTTCTGCAAATGAGTAAGCCATGTGAAAACGTTAAAAGGTTACAGATAAGATGCGGAGTAAACTCAGCTGTATCTGTGTCACAACCAGCAATATGCTGCATTCCTAACTAGAAGATCCTGGATGCATTTTGGAAGGGACTCAAGCTGCCAGGCTCAGAGCCAACACAATCTGTGGGTGGGTGCTGGATGCTTGCCTTGAAATCCTCTCCTTGCCAGCTAACCTATGGAGTAATAATGGCATCAGTTTTGGAGGGAGATTTCATAGTGCTTAAAGCTAGAAGAAAGCACAAGTCGCTCTACCGTGACCTCCTGCTTATCACTGGCCGTTAAATTTCACTACTGCCCTTTCTATTGAGAATAATGATTTTGGTTATAATAAAGCAATTCATTCATCGGTCAACCAAGCTATCTGCATGCTGTGAGACTACGAGCAGGAACGGAAGAAGGAGCTCAAATACTTGCAACCACAGGTGTGGTACGACCACACATTCCTTGTAGGTGGTCCACATACCTATCCTGAGAGAAAATCAAGATGCTTCCCAGGTCTCAGCTGAGTGACCAGGAGAATCATTTTTTCCCCTGGCTGATCCAAATCTGATCAGCGATTTCACATGAGGTGTAAGACTATGAGACACTAGACAGGTATCTTAAAATGAGAACTCCCTCTAGTACCTACCCTATCTGGTCTCTCCTCTACAACTGTGGCCTGTCTTTGAGGAGTCAAAAGGTGGTGAAAAACAGCCCCCTAGAATGCATCTTGCTAACTGTGCATCAGGGGAAATATCCTTCCTAACCTCTGTGGGCAGCCAGCGGAAGCCCTGGAGCATGAGACTTTATTTTAACACCAGGATATCTTCCAGAAAGAAAATGGGGGAGGACAACAGGATGGAAAGATGAAGTACAAGAATACAGCACTGTCTCAATTCCAAGTAAATCTGCTACCTTCCAACTCCAGTACACTCTGTGGGAAACTTACAGAGTGGGCATTTTCAAAGATCACACTCAGAGGTAAAATCATGTTGTAAACTCCCAATCTCTTCTTCTAGCCCTATCCAACCTTCTAAAAGCAGCAGCATAAGGAATTTCTAACAAAGAAGTTAAAACAAGGTAGACTAAGCCCACTGGGATGATAGTAGCATGAGAAATAAACGTAACAAAAACCTGAAAAATAAGAGAGCAAACTAGGCTCGTTGAGAGATAACAAAGCATTAATTTGAAAATGTGGAAGAATTAACCAGTTTATTCCATATGTGAGGAAATAAATATTAACAATGCTGACAACATTTTCAGGTGAACTAATGAAGGCAAGGAGCAGAAAACTGGTCGTGAACGAGGGGTAAGCAAGCATATTTTAGGGACAGAGGAAGATGAAGCACTATGTCAGCATGAGTTACCTAGAGATGAAAGTTGAAAAACATGACTCATTCACTATTTGTAGAAGTGTTTTCCAAGTATTTGGAAACAGACACCATAGTTCCAGCATTTAGCAAATAAAGATTCTAGAAGACAGGCTGACATTATCTTCCTAAAAGACTAACACCTACATTTTTTTTAAACCCTCTGAGATATTTATGAGTAGCCAGGGGGTGCACTTGGAATTGTGAAATTTAGTGAGTCACTACAGAATTATGAAGCGTAAATCAGGTCAAATTCATTTTTATGCATTAGCTGTTGGTCTTGATTCACACGATGAACCAACAGATCTGACCTAACAGATATTCAGGGATATTTGTTTTTAAATCAGGTTCCATGTGGACTGGATTGTCAAATAATCCACTTCATTCATTAACAGCAATTTTAAGAAATAAGCCTGATTCTGTAGCCGGCATGTTGAAAAGCCCATCGATTATCACCGTTGGGAAAGCTTTCTATTTAAAGAATGGGAGCAAGGAGGCAGACATCTAAATCTGGAGGGTTTGTACCCTGCCCTGGAGCTGGTGAGGAGCAGAGCACCGACAGGGCACTATCCTCACCATTTGTTGACCATTTACATCAAATACAAGCACTTCACCGTCCCTTGCACTGTAGTCTCCAGGGGAGGCTCTCCTGGCACTTCCCAAAGGCGGCCGTTACACACAGAGAACCAGAGCTGGGAAAGGCTCGGCCATTTATCTCAAGTCACACAGCAAGTGTCTGGGTTTGTGCCGGGGAAGCAGTCGTGGTTTGGCCAATGGGAACGATGAGCACAAACCATCAGTGGATTTCAAAGATGTGCTCCCTTCTATCAAGGTCATGCTGAGTGCTGTTCCTAGCATCATTCCTACTACTGCAGCGGCAGAATTTCTTCCTCGTATCCCTCCTCTGTTTCCAGCTCCTTTTATTGTGAAAAAAATTCATGTGGTCTTGCTCTCATCGTCAGAAATACTCATCTCTGTGCCCATATTCCCCATGCTCATCGATCTTTTCACACCCCTCTGCCAGTCAATCCCTGATCTGATGATTCTGGCAGGTTCTGCCTCCCGTTCTCTGTTCAGAGCAAACAGCATTAAAGAAGGCTAGCGGCTACTTGTTTGCAACAAGGAGAGCATGCTTTATAAACTCAAGCGCTTAATAATAATAAAATGGAAGTAGCATCCAATCACATTGTGCTGTGGTTGTCTGGTATCAAAAATGGAGGTATATGAATTATCTGAACAAGGCAAGGGTTATTTCAGCTTTTCACATGTGTCCCTTGAAACTTTTGCACTGAGTACAGCAACTCAGAATGAAATAACTGCTCTAAAAAAAATCATTAATTGCTCAGTTTCTTCATTTCATGCAGCTGACAGTGGTTGCTACATGCTTACCCATTTTTCTTTTTTCCTTTTGACCATAAACACAGACAGAAAAAATCCTCTTAGAATGTTTTACTGTTTTAAAATGATGGTAATAGTGCTTGAGCTGCAGTCTAAAACTAACCAGTCAAGTTTTAAAATCATGTTAAACTTGGTGATCTAAAGGAAGTTGTCCAGAGCATAAGGCAGGGATATTGGGATATAAACTGAATGAAACTCTACCCAGAAAAAACCCCAAACCCCAGAAAACACTATTATTTTACACCAAGCTGTGAATAATTGAAGCTGATATCCCTAGCTGGATGGCAGCAAGTTTTTATACAAAACCTGGAAGACAATATGGTGTGCACCAAGAAGGCATCTGCTGGAAGCACACAGGCAAAAAGCCTTCCTTGTGGATTTAGTGACTTTTGTTCAGTTCTGCCACCCAGCCCAGCCTGGCCTCTGGGATATTTCACGTGGCAGAGTTTCTGCAATCTTTCTTCCAGAGATGCTCTAGATGATTTGACTTTCTGTTGATGGCTCATTTTACTCTCTGGCTACAAGGCGTCAGCACAGGACTCCTGTGTTTGGCTTAGCAAGATTAAAGGGAACATTTGTAAGTTTTTAAACTGAATTTCTGGCCCTTCCCCCATTACCTGAAAAATGAAGACTTGAAAATAGTTTGCTTCAGACTAGTTTTGTAAACCAAGGTTCTAAATTAAACTCAACAACTAAAATACTAGGCCCCAACTAAGCTGGCACTGTCTTTTCTTAAGTCCTTGTAATCACTGCTCTCAAAAGAATGAGAAAGTTATAAGCAATAATTTCAAACTAGAAGGTAGTTAACCCCCCCCCATTACTAAACCAACACCATTCAAAAGCAACTTCCGCAAAGAATCCCTAAGGTATTTGCATGTGCAATCAGTAGAAGATACCAGAATCATCTCAAAACTATTAAACAAATTAAAACAAATCACTTGAGACCCCTGTGTTTAATAGAGAGCTGTGGGGAGACCATGTTCTATATTTTCAGCTCCTCTGAATATTTTTGTTGCAGTGAAATGAATTAAAGGATGTACATTCCAGTTCAGCCTGTAGCAGACAACCACATTCAAAGATGAAATTCCCGGTGAGACATGTGAAAGGTTCTTTAGGTTCCCTGAACTCTTGTTAGGGCTCACGCATACCGTACCATTACAGTGGTGGGGGAAGATACTACCCACTGGTTGACCCAGGGTTACCAATCACACACGCTAACAGGTGAAACAGCAGAAGTTGTTTAGGTAAAGGCAATATATTTAAAATTTGTAAAGGCACAAAGGGTTATCTTGTCTCCATCGGCACACGGTAACTCAAAGGTGAGACAAAGCCCACAGTAATAGCTTCCTATACTCCAGCGACACAGGCACAGACAGTAGCAAGGACAGCCTTATACTGCAGACTTCTATGCTTTGTAGGAGCACTGCAGCCCAGATATGGTGCAGACAGGAGCAGCACATACATATGACCTTCTTCTGGCTGCCAGCTCGAAGCCTGGGGGAGGAGGAGTGTCTGCCAGTTTTATTCCCACATGTATTTATTTGGTTAGTACTTCCATTTCCCCTGCATCATCATTAGGTGATTTCACCAACTTCATCACGTAGAGAGATCATGTTGTTAAAAGTGGCAAGTGTTTTAAGTTTTTCAGCAGCAATTCAGGTGAAAGTGGCTTAAAAGGCAGAGCACTGAGGAGAAGATAGGTTTGACACCTTGGGCCTCAAACTGGATCCAGTTAATGGCTCTGCAAGAGACTTCCAGTATGATTTAATCCCTCTTTTGACACCCTTTACAACCAGGCTAATGGTACTTCTCAACCTTGTGAGGACGATGTCAGGACTAAGCCTCTAGCGCTAGAGATACTCAGATTTGGTGATGATGGGGAGCTTCAGCAACTTCCATAATGAGTGACAACTGGCAGTACAGTACATGCACCTATCTCTTTACAGGTATGATATTAAAAAAAGCAAAACAAAACCCACAATCCCTTTGCATCAGCTCTGAATCCTAAATGATTGACTCTGGATTCCCATACTTTCAATATACAGAGTCTAAACGGGTTTCATTCAGTTTAGTGGTCATTAAACACCAGCAGCAAATATTGCATCAGGGAATGAAAAAAATAAAATACCTCAGAAATCTGAGCTTGCCCATAACAAAAACCCCTTCCAGTCTGGAAACTTCAGGACTTTGTTCTCCCTTTCCATAACGAATTAAACTGCAAGTGACCTGACTATTTTCTGCACTCTTAACCTTTAATGTTACTTCCCCTCGGCTGGTGATACTTGATTGCAGCCCCAGCAGTGTACTCCATTAAACCAACAAATGATGATTCTGCATCTCTGAAGTTGAGAGGATCGTGAAGGCTGTGGGGTAACGGGGCTGCGCACCCCAGTGCTCATCACTTCCCTGCTCCCCGGCACACGACAGATGCAGCCGGCAGAGTGCCATCTCCCGGGTCCCTGTGGCACCAGCCCATTCTGCCCCCCGCCCTGAGACACCAGCAGCTCGCAAGGAGCCAGTGCATGCTTTTTTCATCTCAGCTAGCTCTTCCACCCTGTGAGCCTCCTTTCATGGGCAACTCTTTTCTTTTGCTTATTGTCTGGCTCAGCGGCATAGCTAGTTTGGGGAGGCTGGTTGGTTTCGTTTCTTGAGACAAGTAAGTATTTCGGGTAATGCACTGCCACATTTTCCAAACACCTCAATAAAAGTGAGAATTTTTATACAGGGTGACTCACTACCTCATAGGGCCATTCTATGGAGGAAAAAAACGACAACGCTGAACTTTGAAACAGTTTTGAGTCCTAGACTTCGAGTTAAACAAGAAGAAAGTTAAATAGTGGCTGGTCCAATACATTTATTTAACTCATAGTGACTGAATGTGCAGAAACATTTTTAAGCATATTCTGATCTTTTGTTCAGGATTTGGAAAGCCAGGAGCATTAAAAACAGCCATTTTCTCCAACTTAAGAAAAACTCCAAACCAAAACCCCCAAAGACAGCAAAAAAAACCAAACAGAAAGTGGTTTGTGATGGCCCTCACTATCCAATGCCTGACTTTCAGAGGCAAGTTTGACCTGCCCATTGCACTCCCAATCAGAGCAGTTCAAGGTGAATGCTTTCTGAAACAAAAGAACTTTACAAGTCAAAACTGTAACTATAAAGAAGAACGAAGAAAATAAGTCTCATCAGTTGATACGATTTTCTGCTCCCTCCTTTGTTTGAAAGCTATGAGCCTTATCTACCCCCAAAAGAGGCTTCAGCACAGGTTTTTTTTACATGTGAGCTCCAAGGGAAAGGAAAAAATGCCTTTAGAGGGGATTTTCCAAAGCTTCATGAAATCAGTGTCTTCAAAGTATGTGGATCAGATGACCGAAGGATAAAAAATAAGAAGGAACTTATTTTCTCCCTTTCTTTTCTAAAACGACTGTCATGTTACTACATGAATCTGAAGAAGTTCAAGTTTCTAGAGGTCACTGCCTGCGGATGGGTATCTTTGAGGAGAGGAGAGGGTCTCCACACTACGCATAACAGCAACTCCTGCACACACAGCTGAGCTCCCTCTGAGACAGCCTGCTCAGGGACCTCCGTCTGAACGCCGCTGTTGCCCGGCACTGACTGTTGAGAGTGTGCTCAGGGGGTACAGTGCTGCACAGCCCACGTGGGGAAAAACAAGCACTGCAGCTCTGGTAGCACAGTATTTGTCACTGGGAGTTTTAGCCAGCATGGAGAAAAGCAGTATTATTACTGCAGCTGTATCCAAAATACAGATACTCATGAACTATGAAAAAAATCAACTCTATCCCAGCCAAAACCAGAACAGCATCCTAGGAGGTGGGGAGTGAAACACTGTCCTCATTTGAAGACGGGGGAAGCAAGCAAATCCCCTGAACAAATTTTTATACGTCTTCCCTACCTACTGCTTCCCACCAACTACCAGGATGCCCAGCTGACCCTAGATGACAATGTGCGTTACTCATGACGTATGTTTATAAACAAGCACCTTTGTGTTGCTCCTGATATTTGGCTAGGAGTTTCCTATACGCATCCACAAACATCAGTAGATGCCAGTCCTTCAGTAAAGCACCCTGGCACTACAAATCATGTCCAGCACCTAATTGAGGGTTGGACTAGTAAAATACAGCATCAGTTGGTATCAAGCCATCACTATGGGAACAGGGCTGCATGAAGGAGTCTGAAAACTCTCTCTCTCTCTCTCACTTTCAGTTCAGTGAAGATCATATTACACTCACTTGCTACTTTTAATTTTCCAGAAGGCTTTTCACTGCTTCTGCTCCAAACACCATTGAGTCTGCAGTTCGGGAAGGAAAGGTCATTTCTTTAAAACAGGACACAAAAGTTAAGTACCAAGGAGCTATGTCACTTAAGAAATTAGAAGAGTGGAATGAAACTGAATTTCCTTTAGTGCTTGCCCACTAACATACTCAAGTCTACTTCATACTTATTCACTACCTAGTATGAGAATTACTGGTGAGCTATAGTTCATAATTCTGCCGATGAGTTAGGCTACCACGGGTGCAGCATGCTAACCGGTTTCATACCCTCACAAACCAGAATAATTTCCCAGCAAAATTGTTCAGAACAAAACCAATGACAAGCCTTGCTCACAAAATATTAATCTGTTTGCATATTGAGTTACTTCTATTATTTAAAATTCAGACAAAAACCTTACAGACAAAAGAATTATGTGAGAAAGGAGCCTATTATTTATGAAGACAGTTAAACGTGCAATTACTTTTTCCCACTGATGGAACAAAATACAAATCGGCCCCGGGACCACCAGACCGTCACATGGGTGAGCAGAGCTCACTGACAGAGGCTGCAGTAGTGTCATACCAGCGGGCAAGAGGCGAAC
>NW_008824413.1:170942-178410 GCF_000699105.1 Pygoscelis adeliae | reverse complement strand
AGAGAGAAAGCAGATCGCAATCTGCACGAGAGAGATTCCCGAACCATTAAACTGTGGTTCAAATAGGAAAAACACCCACGGCAACAGTAAACAGGAGTTTACCATTAAAAAGGCCTCACTGTGCTCACTGTGCAGGAACTGCTTTTTCATAAGAAAATACACAGAAATACAATGCCAATGATCTGCAGCTGCATGCAATTCTGCAGACACCACATATACAGCTACGATGCTCAGTCCTTCCTCCATAGACAGAACCAAAACACTTTACTTATGCTGTAGACTTTTACTACAGTTTTAGAGTTTAAAGGCTGTATCATGGTTTGGAAACGTGGTTCAGTCTGCCCTGTAGGAAGCCGAATTAGACAAGCACAGAAGTCTTTTGGCCTTCACCAGCTATGAATCACCTACATGTGATAGGATGTTACTGTATTTTAGCCACAGGGAAGCATGACATGCACTTTGTATAACAAACTGGACTAATAGCCCACAAAGCAGCCAAGGTCACGTTCACCCTATATGCACACAGGGACCCATAAAGTCAACAGGAACGATACATGCACTGAAAGGTGGACTTTTGCCTGAAAGCCACGCTGTAGGACCTGGAGCCATAATATTGTAATGAGCTTTTACATATCCATCTTCCGCGCATCATACAGCGGCCAAAATGCATGTGCTTTCCACCCATGGATTCAGCACGTATTTTATATTAAGATATGACTACACCGCTGAATTTAGCAATTCCCTTTGTTCTCTTCTATTCGTATTTTTCCATATGACACCTTCCCATTTGGTCTCTAGACGCTGATCTTCCTTTGGAAACCTACACTTTGTTGCTCATTAGCCTTCTCCCCTCAACAATAAAAAGTAAAAGAAAAACTATAGTCTGTCTTCCATCCTGCTCTAGGAAGAACCTCACAGAAAGACAGCAACCTCATAGATCCTGACAGAGCAGACTTTCTACAACAGGGGCTTCTAAAGAAAGTTAGAATTACAGGCAATCTTTAGTTATAATTCACATATGTTCTTTTTTGGGGGTCCAATTTTATCTTCTAATAAAGGAAGATTCATGGGAAACTGCATTTTTATTAGTAACTCTACTTTACCCCACGCCCTAACTTGACCCAGGACTGATCCTGCACAACCTTAGCAGAACAGGGTGGGAAGGGAGGGAACTGACTGTGCCATTTAGCACTGCATCATGTCAAAGTCTCCCTCCAAGGGCCTGTGCTAACTAGGGAGACGAAGCTCTCGTCCCACTAGTGGAAGATCTTTGCCCGATGGAACCCTGCTCGCTGACCTGCTTTTGAATAAAACCAGGAAATTATCATGCGTTGTGAAACAACAGTCACCGTGCCTTCAGCATTGCTAGCATAACCACCTAAACAATACACACTTGCTAATCCTCCACCTACAAGAGGGTATTTTACTATGAACACAAGCATCATGAATCACAGACCATGAATCCTAGTCTCAGTTCTACTCCACAGCGGCATCAGCCTTCCCCCACTCCAATTACCCATTGCTCCTGCACACCATCCTTTTCTGCTACAACTCAATGCCACAGCCAGTACCTGCCGCTGCCTGCGTTTTGTGTGGGGAAGGAGAAGGAGCTAGTGAAGAGAGTGCAGAAGGGCAAGCTTTCTCTCCACTAGTTAAGTGCGCGGAGTTTGCAGTAACGGTAAGGGATGGACATGTGGGTGGAAGGTATCCACTGCCTCCATTTTCCAGATTCTTCCTTTTCTTCAGTTTTGTGTCAGCAACACTGCACATACATCAGCTTTTGATTTTTACACTTTTGTGGCTTAGGGCCATCAGGGTTGCTATATACACACAAATATACAACATACCTGTTTCACAACAAAGATTTTTGTGCATTAATGCTGCAGAGGGTTTGCCATCAGAAAGTGTTACTGAAGACGAGAACACCAGTTCTAGCAACAGACTGATACAAAGAAGTGTTATTTAAAACACAAAGAGAAGAAAGAATGGGAACATCAGGAGAAAGGGAATACCAAATTCTTTTGCAGATAAGGACTGCTCAGATGTACTTGTCCAAATTATTTTCTGATGTAACTTCACAGACTTCAGAGTAGGAGTGAGAATGAAAGTGTCTGCTCTTGAAATGTATCATCTGTTCACCATACTCATGTAGGTGGGCAGGTTACCTTTAAAACTACAAATTAGAAATTAAAAAAAAAAATTATTGGATGCAGCTTACTCGAGATCAGCTTGTCTACTTTAATCTCATCTTCTTATAAATGAGTCACTAGAAACAGGAGTGTTTGTCTTGTGGAATTCCAAAAAATTCAGGCACGAATCTAAAAAACCATAAAGTTTAATTTAAATAATTCAGACTTCTGCCTGCAAAACTGGGCTGATCTTGCAGATGAGTTAACTTTCCTGGGATGTCACTTATCATAGTAGACAGAAGTGACCAGAACCATGGGGGGGGAGTGAACCCAGTCTCAGATGCACCACCATAGATGTTACCTCTTCTCATTTGCCTTCATGAGAGAAGGAACACTAGCCACATTGGATTCTGCTCATTTTTTCTTTTACCCAGGTTCGCTCATGTTTCCCTAGTCCTGAGAAACCTGACTGAGGCTCACTGAAGGAGTATTCAGATGAACAAAGAGGCATTTTAAGGACTGTCACTACAAATTTGTATTTGTTCAAGGGGCTGTCTTATAGAAGGAAGACCACAGCAAACTTAACAACTTGGGCTACATAGTCTAAGATTTGGATCGCTTTTTATTTCGTTTCCACATTGCATGTGACAATGAAAGGTTGTGACATTCTAAGTGGTTCCAGACTCCATCAGGCTGTCCACAATGAATTAAAAAACAATAAAATCCAGATGCTTTCTCAAGTAAACACTTCCTTTCTCAGCAAAGCGAACCAAATGCAAAGGATACTGCTGAAAGTTTTCTTCTAGCATGCTTATTTTATATAAAGGTTATCTTATACTTCACTGGCACTTAAGTGTTCTCCTTCCAACACAGTAAAGCCCCTGGCACTCTTTTCCTGTATTTCTGGGGTTGAAAGCCAAATTCTTGAGAAAATATCTCACTTACATGAATGATTTTAATTTACTTGTAGATATTTAATGAAGTCTACATCTAAAATAACACTGACAAGTTAAATTGGCTCCTGGCCAAGTTTGCAATGAGTTAGAGTAAAATAAAAATATTAGTTCTTTAAAAAAAAAAGGAAATTCAACTCTCAAAGCACAGAATTTGTGTCCCAAACAAGGAACAAGAAATTGCTTATGAGTAAAAGAAAAACATATCTACTTTTTATTAGCAGGCTGAGAATTGAAAAAGCAAAAATTAATAAACCCACAAAAAATTATAAAGTCAATTCATTGTGTTGAACCATTTGTTGTAATCTTCTAAAACATTTTTCATAACACAGGTAAGGACTTTTAAATGAAGTATAAATATTATCCCTCAGTGGAACTGTGTTCTTGAGAAACACTTCAAACATGAGATTCTAACTGCAACGCATTGCAATTTCCTTAGTAAAAATAAATCAAAACCAAAACAGCACCTCCAGCTCCTGGCCTGCAGACGACAACAGTTTATCCAACCTGGGCATACCCGAAGAAGAATACAAATACCTCAGAGCTGATGCCCTCAATACCTAGAACTATTCAAAGAAAGGTATCCCCACAGATGCTACTTTTAGTCCTCTTTTCTGTCACGAGGGTACTTCCATTTTCACTGCCCTTTCAGTGCTCCTGGGCTATAATGAAAAAAAATGATGCTGACTATTTGCACAGCCAGCCTCTTTCCATTAAAGCCCAACAGCACAGCAGACAGACACATCTAGCCTTTAGTAGCAACAACAGGGATCTGTTGTCAGGAGGTAGTGGCTTCATTCCTCTTCGCCAGACGTATGGCTTTCTATAGATCCAGCCCCGGCCCCCACTGAGCTTCAGCAGTGGCTTGGTGGAAGGCAAAAGCACTAGAGCAGATTTATTCTAAAATACAGTTCTTGTAAGGACTGTACAAGGCATTGCTTGATCCAGAAGAAGCTCTGAGAGATTAAACAATTCTATACCTACTCATCCTCCAATATAAGGATGTATTTTCAAGCTTAAAGGATCGCCAGGAAGTTTTTTGCTTTTTGATTTGGGATCTTCAGCTAATATATATCAATCTGCCTAAGGGGAACACCCCCCACCCCCCCAAGTCTTATCCCTAATCTTGTCATCTTGAAAGCCAACGAGAGATTTCAATATAAAGTGATTAAAAGGATCCAACCGTATTTAATATAGAGCATGTACTCCAACAACACTCAGGGTGATCCTGGAGACCAAGCAGAGCTTTCCTTTTTATGGGACTTTTTTCCCCCTTTCAAGAAAAAAAAG
Source organism: Pygoscelis adeliae (assembly GCF_000699105.1). Classification (NCBI taxonomy): domain Eukaryota; kingdom Metazoa; phylum Chordata; class Aves; order Sphenisciformes; family Spheniscidae; genus Pygoscelis; species Pygoscelis adeliae. The sequence continues at coordinate 174,038 of NW_008824413.1, read as the reverse complement.
AAAGAAAAATTAAAGAAATATGGGAAAATGTGAAAACCAGCAATAACAAACAAGTGGAACGAGGTAATCCTTGGCAACAACTGATATTGTGACTGTAGTCATTGCTCCACACTTTAAGACATTAGAAGAGCTGAAAATATTTTTGCATGCTAAAACCTGACATCATAGCCCCATGTTTTTTCTGACGCAGTTGCCATCGCTGCCACTAATAGCTGATCGCTTCCTCACACCCATCTCCCTTCCTCTAGCTTTGGGTAGCGCTGAGAAATGTTCTCTCCTCCCTTCCCTCTCTGCGAGTCCACGGTAACTCCACAGAAGTGGAAGGGTGCTGGACGTTTACCTCTCATGGAGGAAACGGGTATCGCTCCCACTGTGACTTTAGAGCGAGGAGATTTACACATTACTTCATTTTAGCTGTTAGACACTCTCAGTTCTGAGAAAAGGGTTTTTCAGTCTTGCAAACTGTTGAAAACACAGCCTTTTAACTTATCACACGTTCTGATAAAGCGATTTGGAAAGCCTTAAAAAAAAAATCCTTGAAAGGAAAAAGGGGGTGAAACATTCCTTAAAGACAGCTTAGATAGAAAGAATATAATTTTCTTCTGACCAGGCCACATCACAGAGGTTTACTTGATAAAAGCAACATGTTGATTTATTCCATTCCTTTCCCCTGCTGCCCAAGCTGTGAAATACAGGCAGATGATGCAATCCCTCCGAGAGAGAAAGAAAGGGGGGGAAAAAAAGAAAGAAGAAAAAAGAAAAAAAAAAAAAAAAGGCAGCAAGCAGGCAAGAGACTATTTCCCAGCCTCGCGTATTGCTGGCATGTCCAAAGTTACGTAAGCTGTTCCTGAAGGGACTGCAGGAGCTCCCGAGTCCACCGCACTGCAGGCAGGACTGGAAAGAGGGTGTTCCAGACCCCTCCAGCCCCGGGGGGCTCGGAGCCCACCCCAGCAACGCTCCCACCCACCCTCAGCCCAAGCAGGAAAAGCATCCGAAACAGACTGACAATCTTAAAAACCAAACAAAGCTGTCATCGCCATTTGTGTTTATTAAAAACAGAATCAAAACCAACACTGGTGATTTCTCCTAACTGAAGATTAGCAGAAAGTCTTTTGTTCTGATGTCTGAACTCATCAAACATGCTTACCCTTTCAAAACAAAACACAACAAAACAAAAGCAGAGGCAGGAATTATAGTCTCTTCTCAAATTGTGTGTGCTCTTACCAATTTCTGCATAATATGCTCTCAAGACTAAATCACTAAAATTTACTTGAACTCAAGATCATTCTTTCTAAGTGAGATATTAATTAGACAGTGTTAATTTGCACATGAAATAACATAAAATTAGATTAACATAAAGTTAAAGCATTAGATGATTTTATAACATGATGGTTTCATTTTTTTCAGTGTACGAAATTATTTTAATATAATTTACGTATCTGTTATCTACACGTAGGTCAGATCAAATTCCCTGCGAAGTCTGGAAAGGCTTGCTTAATTTCAGTGTGGCTTTGAATTAAACAATATCTAGGGCATTGCTAAATTCCCCCACTTCTCTCACTCTCATTTTATTGCAACTTGAGTCTCATGATATTTAGCCTTTTGGACAAATTCACTAGGTTCTGGTTTGAAAGAAAACCAGAACCTGAGCTTAGGACGCTCAGTTTTCATTTATATAAATTTAAAAAAAAGCTACATTAGTTTTTTGATCATCAGGGATTTACTTAAAATGTATAATAGCTGAATCCTTCAGTTTCAAAGACCAGAAGATAAACTGAAAAAAGACAAATCAACCTCCATTTAAAAAACAAAATCTCATTAAGTCCTCTGTAGTACGAGAATAATTATGATCCAGATCATTCAGTTATTTCCAATTGCAAGACAAGTATATTCATTTTAAAACTATAGTGTCTTCCTAGATTTCGTCTTGCCTGTCACAGCCAATTAGCCAAGGGCAATTATACACAAGGGCACTGCATGATGAAAAATCAAGCGGTGGTTATAACGGTATATACACAGAACAATAATACCCAGATATCAATTATGCCTTCTCTCAGCTTCGTACACTCAGGGATCATCCCACTTGGTGGATATCTGATCTGTATTGAGCAATGGCTAGACGCACAACACGGCAGCCTGCAGCAGGAAGCGAAGACCTTGGTCAGCTGAAATAGCAAAGAAAAACAAGGTAGTGCTCAGCGACATTCTTGCCTTAGAACTTCATGCCAAAAGATCATGACAAAGCACATAGGTATGTCCTAGGTTGTCTAAAAATACAGTATAATGCCAGCCGTGAACGAACACTTTTTTTTTTAGCATGTATCTTCTGACAAAGGAGTCAGCCCAGATCTCTCAAACGTCAAACCAGCAGAGAAGGTGACTCAGGAGGTCAATGGTACGGATGTTCAATTGTACAGTAACCACCGCCTGCTTCAGTCCATCCCAAGCTTCCCCATTGTAATCGCTTTTTCAAAATATTTATAATGCATGGCAAGAAGCTGGCACGGATGAAACATCAGATCTAATTTTGCTGAACGTATAAAGACGGTGGGCTTCAGATCTGCTCTCTGAACAGAGCTAATGGCCAACATCTATGCAGTCTGACTGGTAGGTGTGCCAGCCCAAATAAACCTATCTTGAGGATCATTGTGTTGTACCCTTTTCAAGTGGAATCAAACCAACAGACTATAATAAATAATGGTTCCTTGAGAAAAAGCATGGTCGTGGCTGGACAGTGGGATTGTGAATGCTCATGAAATATGAATACCTGTACTTGATTTGGGCTCTGTTCTTGATTGATAGTGCTGTTCAGACACGTCTAAACCTTTTTGGAAATAGTACAACCAGAACAACTAGCCAGAACTGAACAGGGGGACCCGAAAGCCTATGCCTACGCTTCTGAAATACGTCTCAGATCTGGAAAGACCAGCCTTGCCCAATCCATCTCCAGACACTGGATAAACACTGTAAATCGCTTGCCACCACCCTGTGATAGAAGCATTCATCATATCATTGCTGCAGCAATTCCAAAAGTCTTTGGCACTGAAACGGCAGGCACAACCTTAACTGACCCTGGCCTGACCTCTGCTACCTCTA
>NW_008824413.1:170303-170927 GCF_000699105.1 Pygoscelis adeliae | reverse complement strand
TGTTGCGCCGTCTGACTTGCAAGCTTGACGGAGGAGTTTTGTTCCTCTGCAAAACCGCAGGGCAAAGGGTACCGCACGCCCAGCCCCAGCCCTCAGGCAGTCAGGAAGCTGGTAACACCAGCAAGGACGTCTGAAGACGAGATGTTGGCTGTACTCTTGCTTACCCTCTTATTGGAGGATAACTAGCCCCCTCCCTGCTCCCTACATGTTTAAGCTAATTGGGTCACAAAACAGTGAGCAAACAGCTGTGGGATGGGCCATATCTCATCACTCGGAATGAACACTGTTACAAGCCTGAGTCGACGGTTGGACTCGATGATCTTAGAGGTCTTTTCCAACCTTAATGATTCTATGATTTCAGGTCCTCGCAACAGCCATGCCAAAACTTATTTAAATACGTTGCACAAATCAAAACCCTCGTGCTGTTCCCCACCTTAGGTACAGACCTTTCCTACTTTTCCATCGCATTAAGACCAATTCTGATTTAAGCGTCCCCGAACACCAACTGTAGCCCAGATACCAGAGGGTGGCTTCAGGTCAGAATACACTGCGGTCTCAGGGCTGAACCTGGGATCTTTACTCGCTACATCTTATCGGCTTATGTCCACTGCTGTCCTCAAGGAC
>NW_008824413.1:167446-170250 GCF_000699105.1 Pygoscelis adeliae | reverse complement strand
AAATTTATCAAGTTATTTAAATCATGTGTATGACATGACTTACATACAGACAAAACCAGCCAAGACGGCAGAACAGGCATTGAAGCTTTCTTCCAGAATCATTCCTGTCCTTTATTTCCAGAAGACGCGCAGTACCGCAAATAAAGCTGCCACTGATTGCACTGCTGCCACCAAGGTGCCACTGATGAGCAAACGGAAACTTGGCCCCCAATGTCCTGCCACTCCCCATCCCCTTACACCTCTCTAAAGTAGGAGATGTAGGATAGTTCCCATCTATTACAGAATACTGGCTGAGACTGCTAGTGAATGTTATTAGTAATAATAGGAATAAGAAAAAAAAACAAAGGAAATTAAAATCCACGTTTTCAAAACAAAAGAATTGCTTGATATTGCATGCCAAGCCATAGGGGAGAGACTTAAAGAACTTCAATCCAGAATCACTTCTGCTGTCCATTTGCAGACCCACCACTCTGAAAGGGATACAACAGCACCGCAGAATATTTAGACGAAAAAAAAAAGCCTTAGAGGCCTGCAGAACATGGGCCCATCCATTTCTCCCTGTTTTATAGACTCCCACTTGAGATTTGACCCCAAGTCTTACTTAAATAAACAAATCAACAAATATTTAACGTTTTTATTTTGCAACAACAGCCTTCAAAATATAGACGGATCAGTGGTGGTGAACACCGTGGCTGTGAGCCCCAGTCTCTCGATGTCTTGGAGATTGGGGCGCCCTTGGATAGACAGATGTGGACAAAGTCCCATTACTGCCATGACACTTACTGCTAGTGAAGTCCAAACCAACATGTCTCCACAGCTGAGAAAAATAGCTTAATGCCAAGGATTTGGCATTAACAGGTGTAAACAGCAGAGAAAACACTCTGGCAAACCTACACGCTCAGCCCAAAACCCATCACCAAGACAATAAAAACAAAGAAAATAAATAGGGAAAAAAACCCAGTAATTCTACAAACACGCTGAACGCAGTGTTAAACAAATATGCCAAATTGCTTTGTGAATTGCCAAGTGCTGTACTACCAGGTTTCCTCCTGCACAGTGTCAGTACTGCGACCGCAGGTCTGGTTAGGATCACTGCCGTGAAAAATAAAACTTGTGAGATAGGCCACACAGTTTCTTTGAACAATAAATTGTCTTCAGCCTGGTTTGAACAGCATTAAAGTGTGTACAGAATTCAACAGGGAAACTTCAGCCTCTCTCTAAAGTAAGTGACAAAAATCTCACTTGTGTCAGCACCATCAGGTTTTAACCCTGACCTTATGTTATGCTTGTTACAACGTTAAAAATACTGATCTTGGATAAAGCAAGCAAAATGGCAACACATGCATCAACAACACAAGAAACATCCTCAGTTTGGGAAAACTGTCCTTTAGAAACTGTAATATTTGTAAGGTCAAACCACGTTGTGCTCTGTTCCCAACGCTGATTTTGGACCAGTCATTGCAGTTCTCTACGTTTCAGTGATCACAGCTGCAATAGGGGCCAAAACCACCCCCACAAGCACTTTTTTTTTAAATCTCATCCAAACTGAGTGGAGAGGAAAAGTTATATCCAGAGCTATAGTACGGTATCATTAAGTGTTAACACTGAGTTTAATATGACCAGCAAACCTTTTCCACTTCCACCAAATTCTCTGCCCTTCCTTTTGTTTTACAGCCCGCTGAAACAGTGATAGTCCACATGTGGTTAGTGTCTGGTTCAAGACAGACACCAAATAGAAAAGCCCATGTCTGGGACTAAAGAGGCAAGCATTCATTGCACAGGGCAGAAGAGCCATTTAACGCTTTTCCGCACAGCAGCAGGGAGGGAAAAAGCGTGCTGTAATTCTGGGGACATTTTGTTCTGCTTTCTAAACCCCAAACACTTAGTTCAAATTTAGTTTTCTTGATCCTTCTTTTCTCTGAACAGAGACTGCGTCTAGTAAGAACAATGAAATACACAATAAAGATTAAGCTATTTCAAATGTTTCCAACAGCAAACGCATGACGTATATATAGGGAAAGCATGAAATGAATTCTTCAGTGATAGTCTTATCAACATAACAGCCCAAAAGACCCCTCGGTGTTACCAACTAGACACGGTAGGAAAACCAAGCGGTAATATATACGGAGGGCACCGGCAAACGATGGAAATAACTGTCATATAGGCATACAATTATAGAGGGACATCCAGAAGGAAGCGATGAATACATTAATGGAAAAATAAGCAGAGATCAATGGATGCTACAAAGGAGGATGGAAACTATGCTACCCATTAAAAACAGTGAGAAATGCAGCGTAAAGCGGTATTTCTGAAATTTCCGTATCTCCTACGTTATCAACATATGCTCTTTAAGCATCACCATGATCAGTTTACTTATTGCAACAATAGATGAGTAATTACTTAATGCTGTAATGGATTGTATTAAATCTCTTAGAAATGTGATGAGTCTAACAGCAGTGCGACGTGTAGAAAAAGCATTAAAAAAAACCCCAATATAATTAGCCTCATTTCTGGAAGAAGGTATCAGAAACAAAGGCAGCCTCCTCCTTAAACATGGGCACAGATCACCCCGTGAACACAAGCACACGCTATACATGTGAAGGAAAGAAGGTCTTTCAGTGACTATTCCTGTAAGAGGAGGATGTACGACCACAAAAACTGCGAGAAAAAAAAAAAACAAATAAGCCAAAGCAAACCCCCATGGAGGCAGACAAGCAGAGGGAGCACAGCATGACTAAGCACTGGGCTCATGGACCCCACCCCCTCAGGGAGCATTTTGTTTTCCAAGTAAATAGCATCTATTT